>NC_052517.1:4650818-4876366 GCF_014356525.2 Nilaparvata lugens | reverse complement strand
TCTCTCTTATATTGTATTGTCTCTCTCACACACACTCCTTGACCTCTTCTCTCTCTTCTTAGTTAGTGGGGAGGATATTTTTAATATTCTTCCGAAGAATGGACATTGATATGTCCAAAGCTCCGCATTTATGTAATGCATAACAATATAATTATTTCTATAGTTATTATATTACAAAGGCTTTTTCATATCTCTACAGTTCAATAATTATTTTCTTAGTCTATATTATGTAAATTCATCTATAATGTTGCTGTATTGTAAGCTATTGTATATAAGTGTATAAGCCAGTATATATTGTTATCTTCATAAATAAAGTACGTTAAGTACCCAATCAATCAATCTTCAACTCTCTCTCTCTGTCTCTCACTCTCAATCAATCAACCAATAATTCTCTCTTATAAAGTATTGTTTCTCTCTCACCCTCTCTTCTTCATTCTCTCTCTCTTACTTCTCCCTTCTTTATTTCTCCTTTCTCTGACTTACTTACGTCATATTTACGTCATTTGGCACCTTTATATCATAATACAATTAACTTATTTAATGTAAACTGAAGACGTACAAGTATTTATCGAGCGCTTACGTTGGCTCTATATGTTTTGACGACTCCAGGTACTTTCTAACACACAACCCTTGAGGAGAGAGGAGAGACGAGAGAGAGAGAGAGAGAGAGAGAGAGAGAGAGAGAGAGAGAGAGAGAGAGTGAGAGTGAGAGAGAGATTATTGTTACAAGGCTCTTGCCTATGGTAACATTTAGAAAAATTGACAGTAAAATTAAATCAAACTTGAGAGATGAATAATTATTTAACAGTTCTGCATCAGTATAATCAATTACAAATACAGTATCAAAGAAAATAATATAGTAATTATTAAGCCAACAACATTCTACTAGATCACATTAGCAATACTGGAGGAAAGAAAAGATGTTATTTGCATCCATGTGGAATGAAACTTATCATGAAAGTATACCATGAAATGTTAAACTTCATAATACAATACAATAGAGGGTAGATGGAATAGGTAAGGAATAAACTATAAAGGTGATCCTATTACAAAAACATTATGATCAGACTTTCAATAAAAAAGATGATAAGTTATTATGAAACTGTACATGAGATAGGAGCAATGAAATGAGAGCATGAGAGAGAGAGAGAGAGAGAAAGAGATTGATTGATTGATTAATTGCCTTTATTAGGGCGGAGTTAGGACTCCTGTTCCTCTCTGTCACACAACCCTTTACAAAATAAAAAATTAACATGAGAAAACAAAAATAATAGATAGAGAGAGAGAGAGAAAAATTAGATCAAAGTTCTTTATTTATGTATGTTACAATATTTACTGGCTTATACACTAATTTACATTGAATGATGATAATGCTAGTTATTCAACGAATTTCACAAAGTATAAATAATTAATCAATGAGAATAAGTATAGAAATGCAATTAGAATAACGATAATATAATAATGTGATGTAACTTCATAAATCGGCGGGTTTCAAAAATAATTGTCGATTCTCTTAGAAGGATTTTATATCCTTCCAGAGAGAGAGAGAGAGAGAGAGAGGAGAAGAGAGAGAGAGAGAGGAGAGAGAGAGAGAGAGAGATTTATTGAGTACTTTATTTATGTACATTATATCTGGCTTATACACTTATATACACAATAGCTTAAAATACAGCAAAATTATAGATGAATTTACATAATATAGACTAAGAAAATAATTATTGAACTGTATATGATATGGAAAAAAAACAATTTGGAATAACTATAGATAATATTGTAATGCATCTACATAAATTGGCGGAGCTTTGGACATATCAATGTCCATTCTTCGGAAATAATATTCAAAATATCCTTCCCATCAACACTCTACCAAACGGGAGTGAGTGAGAGAACGCGAAAAAAGAGTGAGAGAGGCTAGAGATAGAAAGAGTTAGAGAGTGTGAGAGAGCGCACGCGAAAGAGAGCGAGAGATTACCAAATTGAAATAAACAAACGCTAGGTCGGAAACAAAGAAATATAATTCAAATCAGTTGCATCCTGAAGACAAATTGAATAAATCTAAACAGCCATAGTCGTTGACCTGTATTCAATTCTGTGCGTGAATGACCCCATTAAAGTGTGTGTGTTTCATATAATGCGTGCGTGTCAAAGTCCCCGTTCAAGTATGTGTTTCAAATTGTGCGTTAGACAGGCCACTAACGGTAATAAATGCATGATAAACAACCACGTGTTTTGTCATAAGCGAGAGGCTTCCAATAGTGAGTAAAATAAAGTAAATTTTCAATAGAGTAAATAGTATATTTCGCACCTAGAGCAGAAAAGGAGATTTTTCCGGCTCGAAATCGGTCTACGGCCTCGGACTAGAAAAGATAGAGAGCCGGAAAAACATTTTTGCCCATGGTGCGAACGCTATTTTTCGCCACACACAAAAATAAACAATATATATATGAGAATAGTTGTTTACTAAGCACTTCCGAAAGCAGAAGTGGAAGGTGATAGCTCTAGCAAATCTGAGGTAATCTGAATATCAGGAAATTCTCCAAGAATTTTTATTTGTTATTTGATTTGTCTAAATAACCTAAAAGATGATGTTCAATTATGTGGGAGGTTGAGGTTATACTTTTCTATTCTTTCAAATGACAATAAGATGATATTATTATAAATGTTTTAATTATAGAATAATGAAAAGTTTTTTGATCAGCTGTTTTTTGATCACCTTTCTTAGTTCCATGTTAGCGGCTGGAAAGGGTACTCTTTCCGGCCTAGGCCGGAAAGAAACCTGTTCTGACGTCAGACGAGAGTCGTCTGCAAACAATGTCTTTTAGATCTACGTAGGGATTGGAAAACAGCTGCTTTCGGTGCAGTGTGGCGAAAATAAACAACCAATAATCTATACTATAATAAAGGAAAGAACTGGCTTATACACGTACGGGATAGGAAAAATTATGTTTGACACGTCTCAACTACTCAACTGATTAACTTGAAATTTTGCATAATAGATTCTTTATTTACCGAAGATGGTAGATCTATTTTCAATTCTTCAAAATTTTATCAAGTCAAGTTTTGAGTTTGTCAAGTTTTAAAATAAACCCTTGCGAAGCACGGGTTACCTGCTAGTAGTAATAAATCACTGGAAAATTGCATTAATTATAATTATTATAATGATACAAAAATAATTCAGCCTCAAATAGATGAGTGAAGAAAAAATTAACAAAAAAATCTGGTGTGGCGCACTCACACAACTTTCCTTGCCGTTATGAAAATTGATCACCTGACGCTAGTGTTCCCGCGCATCTCAAGTCTACTTATAAACAAAGATCTGAGCCAGCTGCTGACAGGACAATAACGCTGGAGACACACGAAGTCTGCTATCTCTTCATAGTGGATGATTTAATAGAATCAACAGTTGCCAACAGTTTGCAATTGGATAATCACATTTTCTCGATTTTCGAGCTTATTTTCAATTTTAGGTGAAAATGTTACTGAACATTAATTGTAGAAATGTTCATGCTCATTCTTTCCACTTTTTGGTTTAAATTGTATATGAAGGCTGATAATTGAGAATCTAAAATCAAACTTTGCATGAATGGGGTAGAGCTCCTGAAATTTTTACAGATATGGGACTTGTGGCAGTTGATAGAGCTTATCAATGACTATTCTAGGTATAAATTCAATCAAAATCGTTAAAGCCGTTTTCGAGAAAATCGTGAAAACCCCTGTTTTTGACAACATTTTCGCCATTCTAGCCGCCATCTTGAATTGCATTTGATCGAACTTGTTGGTATCGGATCCTTATTCTGTAAGGATGTTAAGTACCAATTTTCTAGTCATTCCGTTGATTGGGAGATGAGATATCGTGTACACAGACACACATACACACACACACACACACATACAGACCAATACCTAAAAAACACTTTTTTGGACTCAGGAGACCTTGAAACGTATAGAAATTTAGAAATTGGGGTACCTTAACTTTTTCGGATAGCAATACTTTCCTTACCTATGGTAATAGGGCAAGGAAAGTAAAAATTTGAGATAATTATGCTCGAAGTGTTTAACTGTGATGAAAAAATGTATAGGTGCGTACAGACTGTCGCTCTGCTCCGCAACCGAACGTCACTCGAGCAGATCGATTGATGATCGACCGGCGAGCATGAGTGGAACGCGAGAAGAGCTAACATCTCTCGTAACGTTCATGATGGGTGCGTGGGCGGTGCGACTGTGGTTCGATGGTGGTACGAGGGCGGTACGAGGGAGGAGCGTGCTCGGTGCGGGTTGGAAGCACGAATATGTGTACGCAGCTTTAGACGTCATGTGTCTCATGCATGTCCTACCGTTAGTGGCCAGCCTTATTATGTAGATTATAGGGGACAGATTGTTTACAGACTGTGCTAAGATGTGAAATTAATATTATACTATTCAAAATATCCTGTTTAAAATTCCTTGTCCTCTTCAATCTCCTTATTATTTTTTTCATCATTTTTTGTCTTATAATGACAGTATCTGATTAACTTTAATGTTGCTATCCTTGTCTATCATTCGACAAAGCAGGTAGTACTATTCTTTTCTAGCTCCGCAACGATGCCAAATCTGTTTTTGACAATGCAGAAATATAACACTACTCAAGGCAGAGAATAGGCAAAGCTGTTCTTTTATCTTTATCCACTGCCATTATAACGTAGACCTCACTATATATGGTTTTATTAGTCTAAGGCCCGTTTGCACAAAAGTTGGTTAAATTTTAACCGGGATTAATTTCACGAGAACCAATCAGAGAAGACGGCTTCTCTGATAGCTTCTCGTAGAATTAATCACGGTTAAAATTTAACCGGCTTTTGTGCAACCGGCACTAACTCTTTTTGACTACATTTCTCCTGCTTACTCCTCCTTATTCTTCATATTTTCTTTCTACTTTCATCATCTTATTCTTCCTCCGGCCTTCTTCTTCTTCTCTTCCACCTTATTCTTCAACATCTTCTTCTGCTTCTTCTATAGTGAGGTCCACGTTATAATGGCAGTGGATGAAGATAGAAAAATAGCGATGCCGATTCTCTGAATTAATTAATTATATTTCTACACTGTCGAAAACATAATTGGCATCGTTGTGGACCTAGAAAAGGATAGTACCACCGGATTTGTCGAATGATAGACAAGGATAGCAAAACCAAAAGTTGATCAAATACTGTCATTATAATGTGGACCTCACTATACTTTTTCTTCTCCCGTCATCCTCTTCTTCTCATTCTCCACTTCCTCCCTATGTACCATATTTTCGTAGTTCTATATTTTCTTCTATTTCTTTCTCCTCATCTCATCATCCTACTCCTTATCATTCTTATTCTTCTCCATTTTCTTATCTTTCATCCTTTTCTCCTTATTCTTTATGTTTTCTATTCTGCTGTAAACATCTACTTCTTCTTCTTCTTCTTCTTATTCTCCATCTTCTTCTTTTTCTTCAACATTATCATCTTCTTCTTCTACTCCTTATTCTTCTTCTCCTCCTTATTCTTCTTCTTCTTCTCCATCATCATCTTCATCTTCTCCATCATCATCATCATCTTCTTCTTCTCCATCTACTTCTCCATCATCTTCTTCTTCTTCTCCTCCTCATCCTTATTCTCCTTCTTCTTCTCCTCCTCCTTTTCATCAACCTCCTCCCCTTATTCTTCCTCTTCTCCTCCACCTCCTCCTTATTCTCCTTCTTTCTTCTTCTTCTTCATCATCATCATCATCTTCTACTCCTTATTCTTCTTCTTCCACTACTCCTTCATCTTCTCCTCCTCCTTATTCTCCATTTTCTTCTTCTTCTTCCTCTTCTTATCCTTCTCATCCATCATCTCCTTCTCCTCTTTTCTGCTTCTTCTCCTCATCCTTCTCCCGATACCTTACTGCCCCCCTTCTACCTCTTCTAATTCAACTTCTATCTCCTTCTACCTCTTCCATCTTCCTCACAGACATTTTATTTATTCATCTCCTTCGCTAATCAAATAAAACAAATTATTCCAACCACACGACCACAAATAGATTCAAAATTGGTCCACCTCAAATTGTTTCAACTACTGTCGACTGTGGGTCGACTGATTTCAATTTTCAATTCTGACGAAACCAAAATATAACTGCAATTTTTCAATTATTGTTGTTTTACTAGTCTCTATTTTGTCACCTACTAACCCAGTAGCCTATTTTCATGGGAGTATCAGATTATCAGTCTTTAGTAACCTAAATTGCTTCAAGTTCTTAATACTACTATTAAAGTTTCTTATATTTGAAGGTTCTATTTATTTTTACAAAAAAACTAAGATCGGGAGAGAAAACTAAAGCTGCGTTTACACCAAAGTTATTAACAAAATGTTGATAACTTAATCCTTATAGATTCTATTAGATTGATTATAACTTATCATACACATGATGAACATATGTGTTTGTCAAGTTCCGTTCAATCTAATAGAATCTATAAGTATTAAGTTATTAACATTTTGTTAATAAATTTGGTCTAATCGCAGCTTTAAGGTCTTTGGTTTCAATATTATTTTGTTTTGCAGTCATGGTATTATTATGCGTGCCAATCAGTATCATATTCTCACATTCAAAAAAAACCAATTTAATAGGTGAATAAAAATAAACATTTTGTTAATAACTTTTGTGTAAACCCAGGTTAAGGATATATTGTACCATCTCTTTCCCAAATATTAAGATAGCATTAGAAAAACCGAAATAGGGCACAGTCAAAGCTCAAACTAAATTAAATCAGCTAGTGGCTTAAACTCAAAATATACTACATTAAAACGAATGTGGCTTGATATGGATTTAATCCAGTTTAAAATGAAATTTAGTTTAAACTGGCACTGTGCAAACGGTACTAAAGGGTTCCTCTTTCAAAGAATCCAGAAAAAATAATTTTTAAACAAACCAAATTTTAAATTTTACAGGCAAATCATAGCATTAAAAATCTGGCGTGGTACACTCACACAACTTTCCTTGCTCATTGAACTATAAGCCTCATTATCAAACGAGAATAATCTAGGGGAATAACATAATGACGATTGACGGCAACATATTTGCAACTACGATCAGACTACTGTATATGCGTATATACAATTGTTTTCAGAGTACTTTTTCCTTTATGTAAATTGTGAAATTCGATGATTTTTTTGAAATTCGTCAAAACAGCTGTTCTACAGATGAAATATCTTGACTATGACTGTGTTCTTTTTATAAAAGCTATTGATTCATAACAGTGATAGTGGTTTTAATTTTTCTGCTCAAAATTTTCAAGTTTATTTCAATATTATTGAAACTTTCGGACTGTTTAGTGTTATTTCCAGCTCTTATCAACCCTTCGAAATTCAAAATTCATCAGTCATATCTCGAATACGTATTCTCTGAGTGTTAATCTTTGGTGAAAACAGAAATTTTAAACTAAATCTCACTTTGGACTATTTATGTGCCAAAATCAAGGAATTGATGAAGTTTTGGGCAATTCCCTGTTTCTCTTTCCAAATATCGTGTTTGTGACTGTTCTAATAAGTAAATAAATAAATAAATAAACTGCTCTACCTACCCACGGTATATGGAAGAAGAAAAAGTAAAAACCGTTTACCAACCTACCTCATGCACGAGAAGGAGGTTACAAAGTCCATTTCTCAAGGATTGGGTGGACCCCTCATTAGTACCCCAGGAAAAAGACTCATGTCAGTTGATAGAGCTAATAAATAACTATACAGGGTATGGATTTCAAAAAATTCGTTAGAGCCGTTTTTGAGAAAATCGTGAAAAAATGGTTTTTTAGTAACTGTCATTTTTCTCAAGAATATTACGGAGCTCCTGCAATTTTCTCATAAATAAGACTCATGTCAGTTGATAGGGCTTATAAATAGCTATCCATGGTATAAATTTGAAGAAAATCGTTAGAGCCATTTTCGAGAAAAACGTGAAAAACATGGTTTTTTAGTAATTATCCGCCATTTTTTCCACCATCTTGAAATGAATTTTATTGAATTTCTTATTGTCGGGTCCTCAGGGTATAAGGACCTTAAGTTTAAAATTTCAAGTCAATCAGTTAATTAGGAATGGAGTTATCGTGTTCACAGACACACACACACACACATACACACACACACATACACACACACAGACCAGTTGTGTGATTTATTATTATTACACACAGACCAATACCCAAAAATCATGTTTTTGGACTCAGGGGACCTTGAAACGTATAGAAAACTTGAAATTGGGGTACCTTAATTTTTTTTGGAAAGCAATACTTTCCTTACCTATGGTAGTAGGGCAAGGGAAGTAAAAATAAGAAGGACTTTAAGTGCCGGTATCGAGCTCGGGATTTGGCTCTAGACTGGAATCAGAAAATTGGCTTCCCAAAACGGTGCGTAGTCGTAGTCACGTTTGAATTGAATTTCAAAAAACTAGAAAATTGAACTCAAAAATCTGGTGTGGCGCACTCTCACAACTTTCCTTGCCGTTATGAAAATTGATCACCTGACGCTAATGTTCACGCGCATCTCAAGTTTACTATTCAAAGATCCGAACCAGCTGGTGACAGGACAATAATGCTGGAGACACACGAGGTCTGCTATCTCTTCATAGTGACTGATTTAATAAAATCAACAGTTGCCAACAGTTTTAAATTGAATAATCATATTTTCTCGAATTTCAAGCTGATTTTCAATTTTAGGTGGAAATGTTACAGAACATTTATTGTAGTGATTTTCATGCTCAATTCTTTCAACTTGGAATTTTATGTGAAGCTTGATTATTGGGAATCTAAAATCGAACTTTGCATAGATGGGGCGGAGCTCCTGGAATTTTTACAGATATGGTACTTGTGGCAGTTGATATAGCTTATCAATGACTATTTAAGGTATAAATTTGATCAAAATCGTTGGAGCCGTATTCGAGAAAATCGCGAAAAACCCTGTTTTTGACAACATTTTCGTCATTGTAGCCGGTATCTTGAATTGCATTTGATCGAAATTGTTCGTGTAGGATCCTTGTACTGTAAGGATCTCAAGTTCCAAATTTCAAGTCATTCCGTTGATTGGGAGATGAGATATCGTGTACACAGACACACATACACTCATTCACACACATACACTCATACACACACACACACTCATACACACACATACACTCATACACACACACACACACACACACACACACACACACACACACACACACACACACACACACACACACCACACACACACACACATACAAACCAATACCCAAAAACCACTTTTTTGGACTCAGGGGACCTTGAAACGTATAGAAATTTAGAAATTGGGGTACCTTAATTTTTTGGAAAGCAATACTTTCTTACCTATGGTAATAGGGCAAGCAAAGTAAAAATGAGAAGGACGTTAAGGGATACAATAATTAAGCTTGTTCGCATAGTTTAACAATTTTTTATAGTATGGAGAGTTTTTAATTCAAGAAAAATAATTGAAGACTTTCATAGAATAAGACAACTAGTGAAAGATAGAGGAAAAACAAGAGTAGGGTAGTTTTATTGACTAGACAGTGGAGTAATATAGTTATCTGAAACTAAGTTAGGAATCAATACGGTGGTAGGGGAGAAAACAGAATTGGAAAACTAAGTTAGGATAGAGAAAAGGTCAGCGAAAGTGAGGAGGAGGAGGTGGAGGAGTAGGGGTGGGAGAAAAAGAAAATGGAGAGTAAAAAAGAGAAGAAAAAACTACTGGGAAGTGATTCAACTGCAATAAGGATTATCAAAAAATACAAGGAAGAGGATAGAAAGAGAGAGAGAGAGAGAGAGAGAGAGAGAGGAGAGAGAGAGAGAGAGGAGAGAGAGAGAGAGAGAGAGCGAGAGAGAGAGCGAGAGAGAGAGCGAGAGAGAGAAAGGATGAAGGAGGAAGGTGAAGGAAGGATAAATCAGAGTAAAAATATTTTGTTAACAGGTATAGTGCTAGAGAAAATCAAAAGGGAAGGAAATCTAATAGAGGTGGGGGAGGATGAAGTGGAGGAAAAGGAAAAGGAGAAGAGAAGAGAAGGAAGATAAAAGGAAGTAGGTAGGGAAGAAGGAAAGCAAAAAGAAGAGAAGAAGTAGAGGAAGAAGGAGAAGGAGGAGGAAAAAGAAAATGAGGGAGTGAAGAAGCAAAACAATTTGTATAGAACACCAAAAGCGGAAGGGAAAATAAGAGGAAGTGATGGAGTAGGAGGAGAAGAAGAAGAAGAAGAAGAAGGAGGAGGAGGAGAAGGAGGAGGAGGAGGAGGAAGATGAGTGAGAAGAAGGCAGAACTAGGAGTGAGAAAATGGCGAAAAACTATTATTGATAAAAAAACCAAGGGGATAGAAAATGAAGGGACTAAGGGAAAGAAAGAGTATAAAAAGGAGTGGGAGAAAGTAAAGGAGAAGAAGGAGTAGGAGGAAGTGGAGGAGGAGACGGAGTAGGAGAAGAGAAAGGACTAGGAGAAAGTGAAGGATGAGGAGGAGATGGTGGTGTAGGAGAAAGTGGTGGAAGAGTCGAAGAGAAGGAGATTGATTGATTAATTGAGTACTTTATTTATGTAGATTACAATATATACTGGCTTATACACTTATATACAATAGCTTACAATACAGCAAAGTTATAGACGAGTTTACATGATATAGACTAAGAAAATAATTATTGAACTGTATATGATATGAAAAAGCAATTTATAATATAATAACTATAGATAATTATATTGTTATGCATCTACATAAATTGGCGGAGCTTTGGACATATCAATGTCCATTCTTCGGAAACAATATTCTAAATATCCTTCCCACTAACTCTCTACCAAAGGAGAAGGAGAATAAAAAGAAGTAGGAGAAAGTGAAGGATGAGGAGGAGGAAGAGGAGAAAGAGGAGGAGGAGGAGGAGGAGAAGGAGGTGGATATAGTTATCGGGTGGGTTCCTGACTGTGAGGTGGTGAGTGAAGATGATAATATGGTGAAGCAGTGGTAAAAAAGAAGGGTGAGAAGAAGAAGAAGAAGAAGAAGAAGAAGAAGAAGAAGAAGTAGAAGTAGAAGAAGAGAGTGGGGCGGTAGAAGTTTGATAAGCATATAAAACAACGGCTTCAGCTCTATTCACTTCATTCAGCTGAAGGCATCTCTAGTAGAAACTCTCATAGAAAAGTTTATCCAACCCGTCTTTCAAACATTACATTTTATAAAATTGATAGAAAATACTTAAATCTCAGTCTATTCAACAACACAGTACGAGATCGTTTACTGAGAAATCCCTACATTTTAATAAATTTCGTGAGATAAAAGTTGTAGTGTTCCAGAGGTGTTTATCGAATTCAATTTTTGGTTATCGTGAATTTTTGTTCACTTAAGATCTGTTAGAATCAATAGATTTCGAAGAAGAAAGAGCTTCAAGATTTATAACACAGGTATTTATACAGTATTTTTTTATATGTCTCTCTTAAGCATACTGTTTCCTCAATTCAATTACTACAAAAATTAATAAAAATCTGGTGTGACGCACTCACAAAACTTTCCTTGCCGTTATGAAAATTGATCACCTGGTGCTAGTGTTCACGCGGATCTCAAGTCTACTATTCAAAGATCTGAGCCCGCTGGTGACAGGACAATAACTCTTGGACACACGAAGTCTGCTATCTCTTCATAGTGAATGATTTAATAGAATCAACAGTTGCCAAAACTTTGCAATTGAAATAATAACATTTTCTCGAATTTCGAGCTTATTTTCAATTTTAGGTGGAAATGTTACTGGACATTAATTGTAGAGATTTTCATGATCAATCTTTTCGACTTGAAATTTTTCGTTTAAATTTTATCTGAAGCCTGATAATTGAAAATCTAAAATCAAACTTTGTATAGATGGTGCAGTGCTCCTGAAATATTTACAGATATGTGGCAGTTGATAGAGCTTATCAATGACTATTTTAGGTATAAATTTAATCAAAATCGTTGGAGCTGTTTTTGAGAAAATCGCGATAAACCCTGTTTTTGACAACATTTTCGCCATTTTAGCCACCATCTTGAATTGCATTTGATCGAAATTGTTCGTGTCGGATCCTTATATTGTAAGGACCTTACGTTCCAAATTTCAAGTCATTTTGTTAATTGGGAGATGAGATATCGTATAGGTTACACAGACGCACATTCACTCATATACACACACACACATACAGACCAATACCCAAAAATCACTTTTTTGGACTCAGGGGACCTTAAAACGTATAGAAATTGTGATACCTTAATTTTTTTCGGAAAGCAATACTTTCCTTACCTATGGTAATAGGGCAAAAAATGTGAGAGAATTTTTGTCTCTCTCTCTCTTTCTCTTTCTATCTCACTCTCTCATTTCTCTCTCTTTCTATCTCTCTCTTCTCTCACATTTTTCTGTATCTCTCTCAGTCTTCTCAAATTTGTTTTTCCTTCTCTATTCTTCAGCTTTAGTCTATCTTTAGTCTCACTCATTCTCTCTTTCCTCTCTCTCTCTCTCTCTCTCTCTATCTGTCTCTCTCTCTCTCCCATTTACTCCCCTACTAAACTTCAACTGAACTTCCCCCACTCCCTATTGTAATATACATAAATAAAGTAATCAATCTCTCTCTCTCTCTCCCTCTCTCCCACTCTTTCTCTCTTCACACTACCTCTTCTCTCACATTTTTCTGTATCTCTTTCAATTATCTCAAATTTGTTTTTCTTCTCTATTCTTTAGCTTTAGTCTATCTTCTCACTCTCTCTGTCTATCTCTCTCTTTCTATCTATCTCCCATTTACTCCCCTACTAAACTCCAACTAAACTTCCCCCACTCCCACACCAGTAAATCATTATCCTCAACACCTCACACCGACACAGTCCTATCAATTCTCGTCTCAAATAACACTCGCGTTAACTCTAAAAATATTAACTTCTCTCAAACCTTAAACCATATCTAAACCCCCGTTCTCAAAACCTGGTTCAACTGTTCTATCTATCACACGTATCATAACAATATTAAAAAAATACGACGCAAAAACTCAGACAATATTTTAATTTACATCAATAAACGGCCTTGCAGTTTATTTTTGCAACCAGTGTTACAAATAATAGTGTAGACCAGTGTAGTGTTAAAGTGTAATAATAGTGTAGATTGGTAGAGATATACGTACAATAATTCCAGTGATACATTGTTTTCAGTGAATCACTAAAATAATAACTATTAGTGAAAAACGTATTGTAGTAAAAGATTTTTTTTTAGTGGGAAACTATGAAGGTCACAATAATTTCTTCAAATGATGCAAAATTTGTGTTTATTTGTTCAAGGTCAGTAATATTTATATTCTGTTATTCATTTATTCACGGAATACATAAATAAGATTTTGATAATCTTGTTTAAAAACCTTTTTTACAGTGTTTTTCACATTAAAATGATAATAACTATTAGTGAAAAACGTGTTTTTTTAGTAAGGAACTATGAAGGTCACAATAATTTCTTCAAATGATGGAAAATTTGTGTTTATTTGTTCAAGGTCAGTAAATATATCCTGTTATTTATTCAAAAAATACATAAATAAAATTTTGATAATCTTGTTTGAAAACATTTTTTACAGTGTTTTTCACATTAAAATGATAATAACTATTAGTGAAAAACGTGTTTTTTTAGTAAGGAACTATGAAGGTCACAATATTTCTTCAAATGATGGAAAATTTGTGTTTATTTGTTCAAGGTCAGTAATATATCCTGTTATTTATTCAAAAAATACATAAATAAAATTTTGATAATCTTGTTTGAAAACATTTTTTACAGTGTTTTTCACATTAAAATAATAATAACTATTAGTGAAAAACGTGTTCTTTTAGTAAGGAACTATGATGGTCACAATAATTTCTTCAAATGATGCCAAATCTGTGTTTATTTGTTCAAGGTCTATAAATATATCCTGTTATTTATTTATTCAAAAAATACATAAATAAGATTTTGATAATCTTGTTTAAAAACCTTTTTTTACAGTGTTTTTCACATTAAAATGATAATAACTATTAGTGAAAAACGTGTTTTTTTAGTAAGGAACTATGAAGGTCACAATAATTTCTTCAAATGATGCCAAATTTGTGTTTATTTGTTCAAGGTCAGTAAATATATCCTGTTATTTATTCAAAAAATACATAAATAAAATTTTGATAATCTTGTTTGAAAACATTTTTTACAGTGTTTTTCACATTAAAATAATAATAACTATTAGTGAAAAACGAATTTTTTTAGTAAGGAACTATGAAGGTCACAATAATTTCTTCAAATGATGCAAAATTTGTGTTTATTTGTTCAAGGTCAGTAAATATATCCTGTTATTTATTTATTCAAAAAATACATAAATAAAATTTTGATAATCTTGTTTGAAAACATTTTTTACAGTGTTTTTCACATTAAAATAATAATAACTATTAGTGAAAAACGTGTTCTTTTAGTAAGGAACTATGATGGTCACAATAATTCTTCAAATGATGCCAAATCTGTGTTTATTTGTTCAAGGTCTATAAATATATCCTGTTATTTATTTATTCAAAAAATACATAAATAAGATTTTGATAATCTTGTTTAAAAACCTTTTTTTACAGTGTTTTTCACATTAAAATGATAATAACTATTAGTGAAAAACGTGTTTTTTTAGTAAGGAACTATGAAGGTCACAATAATTTCTTCAAATGATGCCAAATCTGTGTTTATTTGTTCAAGTTCTGAAAATATATTCTGTTATTTATCCAAGAAATACATAAATAAAATTTTGATAATCTTGTTTAAAAACCTTTTTTTACAGTGTTTTTCACATTAAAATAATAACTATTAGTGAAAAACGTATTGTAGTAAAAGTTTTTTTTAGTGGGAAACTATGAAGGTCACAATAATTTCTTCAAATGATGCAAAATTTGTGTTTATTTGTTCAAAGTCTGTAAATATATTTTGTTATTTATTTATTGTATAAAATACTATAATCATAATACAATTATGACATTGGAGGGAAATTTAGGCTGAGCCTGTACTATTTCTCTCCGAAAATTTTCATAAAATGTTAATATTATCCAAAAGATAAGGTTATGTAATCACACACTGCTTCTTTACTTGATTTTCGGTCCAGGAATGATGATTTAAAATTTTGAATTTTGAAGGTTGATTTTATACTCTAAATGAATCACAGAATGTATCACAATAAATTAAAAACTTTAGAAATATTGCACTTATTTATTTATTTATTTATTCAAAAAATAAATGAATACGATTTTGATAATCTTGTTTGTAGACTTATCTTCTTCTACAGTGTTTTTCTGTGATCGAAGTTTTCAGCTTGATTCAATTTTTGTTAACACTCTTTATGAAATAGTAATTATCTTTTCCTACAGATACCCTGAAAAGTGACCATTTGTGCACTGATTGCAGGCTGCAAAGAATCACTTTTCCGCACTAGTGCGCAAAGTGAGTACTTTGCGTACTCCAGATTTGCAGCATGACAACGCAAAATAGTTAGTAGGTTATATGGAGCACCAGTGCAGCAAAATCAAAATTAAGTTGGTAACAGTGACTGCTGTGGCTGCTATAGTGAGCAGAGGTGCAACCAAGCACAACGCGCTAATTATTAGTATTAGATATTATAACCAAGGACAACGACAGCACAGTGCCACCACAGCACACACCACACAGCTGCCCCCCGCCATTCAAACACTACTAAGTTATTTGATGGATTTCAGGCAATTTTACCCATAATTACCCACTTTTCATATTCAATGGTAACTGTAGGAAAAATTTAATGTGAAATACGTGCGCAAAGTTCGTTTGCTGCACTCAAGAAACCATTCCGCCCTCGCCTACGGCTCGGGCGTAAACGTTTCTTTCGGTGCAGCAAACTGTCACTTTGCGCACTAGTTGCACAAATAACTATTGTTATAAAAGTTGACATATTGTTGGATTGAGTTCTCACGGAGAAATATACATTTCGGTTCCCTATTTCTATAGTGAGGTCCACGTTATAATGGCAGTGTTTGTATAGCAATGGTATTGCAATCCTTGTCTATCATTAAACAAAGCGGATAGCGCTATCTCTTTCTAGCTTTGCTCTGTTGCCAGATCGTCTTTCAACAATGTATAATTAATAATTAATTTAACAAAAATCTCAATGATGTAAATTCATTATAAATTGCTAAATAGGATAAAATTGATTATTTTAAATGAGGAAGAACAGTTAATATTACATCAATAAACCTGTATCAGCTACCGTCTATAGAAGGCATTGACAAGACAGAGTTTTGGCAACGATGTTCTTCTATAGTGAGGTCCATGTTATAATGGCAGTGGATAAAGATAGAACAACAGCGTTACCTGTTCTCTCCCTTAATTAATTATAATTCTATATTGTCAAAAACAGATTTGGCATCGTTGCAGAGCTAGAAAAGGATAGTACTACCTGCTTTGTCGAATGATAGACAAGGATAGCAACATCAAAGTTTATCAAATACTACCATTATTTTATCTTGAAGAACTCAAGAAAGTTTATAGTTTAATCAGCTGTGAATAACAAATAGTGAGTAGGTTTTTGATTTTGTATTCAAATTTTTTAAATAAGTGCAATATTTCTAAAGTTTTTAATTTATTGTGATACATTCTGTAATTTATTTATAGAGTATAAAATCAACCTTCAAAATCAAAATTTTAAATCATCATTCTTGGACCGAAAATCAAGTGACGAAGCAGAGTGTGATTACATAACCTTATCTTTTGGACAACATTAACATTTTATCAAAATTTTTGGAGAGAAATAGTACAGGCTCAGCCTAGTTTTTCCTCCAATGTCATGATTGTATTATGATTATAGTATTTTATACAATAAATGAATAAATAAAAAAATAAATGAATTATAACGTGGACCTCACTATACCGTGGACCTTCTCTTCCTCCACCTTCTTCATTTCTTTTTCTTCTTCTTCTTCTTCTTCTTCTTCTTCTTCTAAATGTCTAAATCGCGGGATGGCTATGATGTTGTTGGAATGAGAATGTTTAATAAATTGCTACATGAGTGGATAGAAGCTCCATTTCAATCATTTGGAAAAAGGCTACATAGCTGGTCCATTTTTAGTGTCAAAGAATTTTTTCGAATTCCATTATTCTTTAAGATCAACTATTTCTACTATTTTTTTCTAGTGCTCAGGTTTATTTCTCCTTTTGTTTTACTTGTATGTTATTTTGACTGGTGTTTTCTACATTAACCCTTCATGTTATAATAATAGATTGACTATATTTGCTAAACAATAATTTCTGACGTTGTCCATAACTAGTGAAATGTAGAGCGGGAATAAAATTTTATTTATTCTAAAATTTTAAAATTTATGTTTCATTTTCCTCAGATTCTTCAACATCAAGAAGCAGCCAATACACAACCTAACATAACCAACCAGAAAGCTCGCTTGTGATTGGTCGACAGAGTAGAACATCAACATCCAATAGCAACATGAGACTGTCACTCAATTCAGTCCTTCTTCTAGTGACGGCCGTGTTAGTGACAATGTCACTATTTGTCACTAATATCTCTGGGCTACCTGTTAGCAGCCCTGAAGCAGTGAGTATAACCTTGGAAAAAAGATAGCATAAGAAGATATCCCATGGTTTGTAGAATTCATTTAAAGTTAGGAGGTTTTGTATCAAATTATGGTGTTGTGTATCAAGTTGAGATGATACTGTAAAATATTATGTTGATACTGTATCATATTGTGTTGATACTGTATCATTTATGACGAGTAAAGAATTTATACTGAATTTAATGACCTTTTATTTGACAGTAATTATAACTAGTAGTTCTGTGAACAGTAGACCTCACGCAGTATACTCATCCACAAGTACCTGATTGAAACTATAGACCTTATGGAAATACAGCAATAGACTGGCTTCTCCACACATCTGTGTAATCACTTGTCAGCTGATTTATGATGAATAATTCTGTAGTCTGATTTTTTCTCTAATATTGGCGTATGAAGGAGGCTCCTTTTCCTTTTATATTATCCTTGAAATGCAAAATTTCCAAAAATCTTGTATATACGTCGACGCGCAATTAAAAAAGGAACATACCTGTCAAATTTCATGGAAATCTATTACCGCGTTTCACCGTGAATGCGCAACATATAAATATATAAACATTTAAACATTAAGAGAAATGCCAAACCGTCGACTTGAATCTTAGACCTCACTTCGCTCGGTCAATAATCGGTTTTGATAATGAAAACCCCTTTAAAATTTGAATAGCGATAATAATATAATGTGCATGTAGACCCATATCTACTAGGTGTAAAATATAGTCACATGTGGTCACATATCTACTGGCCTAGAGAAAAGATAGCATAAGTAGATATCACATGGTTTGTAGAATTCATTCAAAGTTTGGAAGCTTTGTATCAAATTATGGTGTGTGTATCAAGTCAAGATAATACTGTAACTTATTATGTTGATACTGTATCATATTGTATTTATACTGTATCATGTGTGGTGACACTGTATCAATTTCATTTATCCAATCAATTTCAATATTTTATCTATCATTTGTATTTTCCTACCAATTTTATAACATTTTCTATCAATTCAGACATATTTCTCACAATTTAAACATTTTTCCAATCAATATCAATATTTTCTCTATCATTTGTATTCTCCTACCAATTTCAAATAACAATTTTCTATCAATTATAACAATATTTTAATAATAATTGAATAAAAAACACACATATGTTGTCAAATTTTTCAGAGTTTTATTTGGTACACAACCATGGTTTCGTGACCACACCGGTCACATTTTCAAGTTGACTGAAAATAAAACTGTGCAGAATTTGACAACATATGTGTGTTTTTATTCAACTATGGAACGGTTCTACAATATTGACTCAGTCGAAATTTTAATAATATTTTTTCTAAATTTTCAGATAGTGGAAGATATGCGCCACATCCCTCAATGGCATTGTCTACGCTACAGAAAGTTCGACCTAGTGAAAAGATGTCGTAACTATAGACTCATGAGAAAACAATAATTTAAACATAGCAAGTGACAGGTTAAGTGACAAAAAGACCGCATTTGTGATGGAATAATGTCACCTAGTGATCTAATAGCACCAGGTAGTGACAAAAAATATATTCTAGTGACAAGGAAATATCAGTTAGTGACAAGAAAATATCAGTTACTGTGAGGATAATATCAGTAAGTGACAAGAGAATATATCAGGTAGTTACAAAAAATATCAGTTCATGAAAAGAGAATATCAGTTATTGACAAGAAAAAAGCAGTTACTGTGAGGATAATATCAGTAAGTGACAAGAGAATATATCAGGTAGTTACAAAAAATATCAGTTAATGAAAAGAGAATATCAGTTAGAGAGAATAATATCAGTTATTGACAAGAGAATATCAGTTACTGTCAGGATAATATCAGTAAGTGACAAGAGAATATATCAGGTAGTTACAAAAAATATCAGTTAATGAAAAGAGAATATCAGTTAGAGAGAATAATATCAGTTATTGACATGATAATATCAGTTACTGGAAGAATAATATCAGTTACTCAGAATATTCTCATCACAAGAAGTGTTATCATGCAAGTCTTGAAGTCACTTAACCATAAGGATTGAGGAAAAGACTATCATTATATTTATTTATTTATTGTGAAAATATTTATTGTTTTAGTAGTAGATTTTGTAAGAATTTTCTAATGTTATCAACTAGGATAGGTAATTTATTTATTTATCAATATAGACTATTATTTATTTCATTTAAATTCAAATACCATTCTAGTATTGTCTACTAAATGTTTTCAGAGAGATTATCAATTTATATTGCCGGTTGCACAAAAGTCTGTTGAATTCTAACCGTGATTAATTCCAAGAGAACCCATCAGAGCAGTCTTTTCTGATTGGTTCTAGTGGATTTAATCAAGATTAAAATTCAACAGGCTTCTGTACAACCGGGCTATAATAGTGTTTTAAAAATGTTATACATACTGGAAAATGTTAGTAAATTTCTGGATTGTCTATTGTTGAGAATCATGTGAAATAATGGTTCATTTATTTATTGTTATTTCTCAAAAGAATTTCCAGAATAAATGTAATTCTGAACTTGAGGTAAAGTTTAACAATGCATTTCAAATATTTTATCAATATTTTTTGTAGTATTTATCAAAAACATTCATTAATACAATATTATTCTCAAGTCACTGTAAGGCTCAACTCACACTTAGGCGACTCAGGTCGAGAAGAGACTGGACTCTAGTGGAGAGCATGTGTTTCCAAATGGTGACACTCAGACCAGTCGATTCTAGTCTCCGCGACGTCACCATTTGGAAACACATGCTCTCCACTAGAGTCCAGTCTCTTCTCGACCTGAGTCGCCTAAGTGTGAGTTGAGCCTAAATGATTGTGAAAGAAACAACAGGCTTAAAGCCCAAAACTGTTCCTTTCCCAAATTTTTATAGAAGTAGTCCAGAAATAGGTTATGTTTATCACTTTATAAATTCTGTAAAATTTTGTAATATTCATAATAGAAACCACAAAACTGAATTCGATTGGTAGTGAAGTTGAACTAGTTCAACTAAGTTCTAACTTCATTCAACCTAATATTTGAAGAATACACTACTAGATAATAAAATATTACAGTGATGAAGTTTAGATACTGTATAACAATTTAGTAAATCTACAATGCCTTCTTGATAATGTTCTGTAGTGCTCTGTTGTAGTTTATTTTAGATTTTTATAAATTATATAATATTTATCTAGAGAAATTTAAAGTTTTTCAATTATTCTTCATTCACCTCACTACTATTGAATCGAGTGAATTTTCACTTCAAACTGTGAGCAATAAGTCGATTGAATAAAAGCATAGAGAAAAGATAGCAAACCAAGATATCCCATAGTTTGTAGAATTCAATCAAAGTTTGGAAGTGTTGTATCAAATTATGGTGTTGTGTATCAAGTTGAGATAATACTGTATCATATTGTGTTGATACTGTATCATTGGGTGGTCATACCATAGAGAAAAGATAGCATAAGAAGATATCCCATGGTTTGTAGAGGACATATTTTAAAGTTTGGAAGTGTTGTATCAAATTATCGTGTTGTGTATCAAGTTGAGTTAATACAGTATCATATTGTGTTGATAGTGTATCATTGGGTGGTCATACCATAGAGAAAAGATAGCATAAGAAGATATCCCATGGTTTGTAGAGGACATATTTTAAAGTTTGGAAGTGTTGTATCAAATTATCGTGTTGTGTATCAAGTTGAGTTAATACAGTATCATATTGAGTTGATACTGTATCATTGGGTGGTCATACCATAGAGAAAAGATAGCATAAGAAGATATCCCATGGTTTGTAGAGGACATATTTTAAAGTTTGGAAGTGTTGTATCAAATTATCGTGTTGTGTATCAAGTTGAGTTAATACAGTATCATATTGTGTTGATAGTGTATCATTGGGTGGTCATACCATAGAGAAAAGATAGCATAAGAAGATATCCCATGGTTTGTAGAGGACATTTAAAGTTTGGAAGTGTTGTATCAAATTATGGTGTTGTGTATCAAGTTGAGATGATACTGTATCATATTGTATTGATACTGTATCATTGGGTGGTCATACCATAGAGAAAAGATAGCATAAGAAGATATCCCATGGTTTGTAGAGGACATTTAAAGTTTGGAAGTGTTGTATCAAATTATGGTGTTGTGTATCAAGTTGAGATAATACTGTATCTCATTTGTTTTGATACTATGATACTTATGTATTCTATGGCTATGCTATGGTAAACAAGCTATCAGCGCATGCGCAGAGAAGCAAGCAGACTACAACATTCAATCGACCAATGAGAGCTCGGATAGTTGGAACTGTAACAGGTCGGATAATTTACCACGCTTCGACTGTGGGGCAGGAACTTGGAACTGGAACTGGTTTCTGGTACAGAATCTGTCAAAATTCTTCCAATGAGACGCGGAACTTTTTACCTGGTAAATAGTGAGTCGTACCACAAATGGTACAGTATCATCACAACTTGATACACAACACCATAATTTGATACAAAACTTCCAAACTCTGAATGAAAATTCTACAAACCATGGGATATCTTCTTATGCTATCTTTTCTCTATGATATCAACACACATGATACAATATCACCACAAAATGTTACAGTATCACCACAACATGATACAGTCTCATCTCAACTTGATACACAACACCATACTTTCATACAAAACTTCCAAACTTTGAATGAATCCTACAAACCATGGCATATCATCTGATGCTATCTCCTCTCTATGGTACCACCATAAACGATACAGTATCACCACAAAATGATACCGTATCACCACACATGATACAGTATCACCACAACATGATACAGTCTCATCTCAACTTGATACACAACACCATAATTTGATAAAAAACTTCAAATAATTCCCTCACTTCTAACCAAATTGTCAATCCTCTGGTCGATATCCTCGGCATATGATACAGTATCATCTCAACTTGATACACAACACCATAATTTGATAAAAAACTTCAAATAATTCCCTCACTTCTAACCAAATTGTCAATCCTCTGGTCGATATCCTCGGCATATGATACAGTATCATCTCAACTTGATACACAACACCATAATTTGATAAAAAACTTCAAATAATTCCCTCACTTCTAACCAAATTGTCAATCCTCTGGTCGATATCCTCGGCATATGATACAGTATCATCTCAACTTGATACACAACACCATAATTTGATAAAAACTTCAAATAATTCCCTCACTTCTAACCAAATTGTCCATCCTCTGGTCGATATCCTCGGCATATGATACAGTATCATCTCAACTTGATACACAACACCATAATTTGATAAAAAACTTCAAATAATTCCCTCACTTCTAACCAAATTGTCCATCCTCTGGTCGATATCCTCGGCATATGATACAGTATCATCTCAACTTGATACACAACACCATAATTCGATACAAAATTTCAAATTATTAGCATCTCACTAACCTTCCTAGTGGACTGCTCCACCAAATTGCCCATCCTCTGGTTGATATCTTCGACGAGGTCCTCATCCATCGACTCCTGTCTGACTTTTTTGGCAGTGAGCAGAGCATAGGGACCCCTCAATGCTTGACCGCTATCGTCCAAGGAAACTGCGGGTAGCGTCTGCCACGAGGATGTCGACGATTTCACGTCGATTGCTAACAATTCCTGTTTAACAAATGTGAACAACAGAAATTTTAACAAAAGATGAACAAAATCTTTAAAATTTTAACAAAAGATGAACAAAATCTTTAAAATTTTAACAAAAGATGAATAAAATCTTTAAAATTTCAACAAAAAGATAAACAAAAGATTTAAAATTTCAACAAAAGATGAAAAAAATCTTTAAAATTTTAACAAAAGATGAACAAAATCTTTAAAATTTTAACAAAAGATGAACAAAATCTTTAAAATTTTAACAAAAGATGAACAAAATCTTCAAAATTTTAACATAGATGAATAAAATCTTTAAAAGCATGAATCTCACTTTAAATGACGACTCAAATTCAAGACACCTGAAATGAAAAAATCTGGTGTGGTACACTCACACAACTTTCCTTGCTCATATTTGAAACTACGATCAGACTTCTGTCAGTATGTGTATATATAATTGTTTTCAGAGTACTTTTTCTTTGTGTGAATTGTAAAATTCGATTATTTTTTTTCAGTCGTCATTTTTTAAAGTCGTCAAAACAGTTGTTCTACAGATGAAATATCTCGACTATGTTTCTTTTTATGAACTACGCTACCTGCCTACCTCATGCACGAGAAGGAGGTTACTAAGTCCATTTCCCAAGGATGGGGTGGACCCTCCATTGGTTTCCCAAAAAGGAGACTTATGCCAGTTGATAGAGCTGATAAATAACTATACAGGGTATGAATTCGAAAAAAAATCGGTCAAGTTATTTTTGAGAAAATCGTGAAAAACATGGTTTTTTGCAATTATACGCCATTTTTCTCAAGAATATTAAGGAGCTCCTGCAATTTTCCCAGAAAAAAACTAATGTCATTTGATAGGGCTTATGAATAGCTATCCATGGTATAAATTTGAAAAAAATCGTTAGAGCCGTTTTCGAGAAAACCGTGAAAAACATGGTTTTTTAGTCACTAACAGCCATTTTTCTCAAGATTATTACGAAGCTCATGGAATTTTTCCAGAAATGAGACTCATGCCAGTTGATAGTGCTTATGAATATCTATCTATTGTATGAATTTGAAGAAAATCGTTGCAGCTGTTTTCGAGAAAACCGTGAAAAACATGGATTTTTAGTCATTATCCGCCATTTTTCTCAAGAATATTACGGAGCTCCTGAGATTTTCCCAGAGATGAGACTTATGCCAGTTGATAGGGCTTATAAATAGCTATCCATGGTATAAATTTGAAGAGAATCGTTGGAGCCGTTTTCGAGAAAAACGTGAAAAACATGGTTTTTTAGTAATTATCCGCCATTTTTTCCGCCATCTTGGATTGAATTTTATTGGATTTCTTATTGTCGGATCCTCAAGGACCTTAAGTTTAAAATTTCAAGTCAATCGGTTAATTAGGAATGGAGTTATCGTGTTCACAGACATACACACACACATACACACACACACACAGACCAACACCCAAAAATATTTTTTTTAGACTCCAGGACCTTAAAACGTATAGAAAACATGAATTAGGGTACCTTAAATTTTTTTGGAAAGCAATACTTTCCTTACCTATGGTAATAGGGCAAGGAAAGTAAAAATTGAAGATGAACAAAAATTGTAACCCATCTGTGAGTGAAGAAGGTGGGTTATTTATACAACAGAATGACAAAAGATTTGAAATTTTAACAAAAGATGAACAAAAACTTCAAAAGCATGAATATCACTTTAAATGACGACTGAAATTCAAGACACCTGGAATGAAAAAAAATGAAGATGAACAAAAATTGTAACCCATCTGTGAGTGAAGAAGGGTTATTTTTACAACACAATTACAATATTAAAAAATGTGTTGTGCTAAAAGGATGTAACTCCAAAAATACGTGTTGTGTATAATTTCGGATGCAAGAAGTTGCTTTTGAGAAGATACAAAAGAACATCTGTTGCTTATGGAAAGATACATTAAAGCTAATTTTGTATCTTTTCGGATGCAACAAGTTGCTTTTGAGAAGATACAGAAGAGCATCTGTTGCTTATGAAAGATACATTAAAGCTCCTTGTGTATCTTTTCGGATGCAAAACGTTGCTTTTGAGAAGATACAGAAGAGCATCTGTTGCATATGAAAAATACATTAAAGCTCCTTGTGTATCTTTTCGGATGCAAAACGTTGCTTTTGAGAAGATACAGAAGAGCATCTGTTGCTTATGAAAGATACATTAAAGCTCCTTGTGTATCTTTTCGGATGCAAAACGTTGCTTTTGAGAAGATACAGAAGAGCATCTGTTGCTTATGAAAGATACATTAAAGCTCCTTGTGTATCTTTTCGGATGCAAAACGTTGCTTCCGAGAAGATACAGAAGAGCATCTGTTGCTTATGGAAAGATACATTTTCAATAATGTTGGATGTTTTTGTTTGGGTAGTATTGTAGTCTAGTGGCGCTCCACCGATAGGCAAAGCTACAGGACCCGGCCTGTAAGGAGATGATGATGAAGAAGAAGAAGAAGAAGAAGAAGAAAAAGAAGAAGTAGTAGTAGTAGAAGAAGATGAATACCTCATCATAAATCTATACTAACCTGTGACTGAGTTACATAGTACAACTTGGACTTTTCCATCCAGCTGGGCAGTCTCCCCTCTTCCTCCTCAGCACCATCCTTCCCCTCATCCTCACCGCCACGCGGCACAAAAATGGCGGCCATGACAGGAGGAGAAGAAGACCTTTGTTCTCCGCCATCTTCAGCGGCGGCCATCTTGTTGTTGGCAGCGGCAGCCATTTTGTTTGTAGCGGCCATTTTGACGACGGGCATGCGCTGTTCCGTCTTGAACACAAACAGCTGATTGTCGGCTGTGAACGCGGCAAAGTGCTCGGACAGCGGATCAGCTGTTAGTGCTGTGACGTTCAGCTTGACACACCAGACCACTGACAGACTGAGCAGGTCCCACACCTGCAGGGTACTAGTGCTGGCCGTTACCACCATGTGGCTGTAGGGCTTCTGCTCGAATTCGATGAAACTGCAACGAGAAATTGGTGGCATTTAGTGTGGGTAGCATTAAGGAGCTGAATTTGTAGGTAAGTGTGATTTTAGGTTAGGTAAAACTTTATAAGTCTTGTCAATGTTGCTATTTTCGGCCTCCAGTCAGTTACATCAGCGCTACGAGTGTTTCAATTATCAACTACAATGAGCACAACTTTAATTCGTCCAAAAAAATACGGTACTGTTACTGATATAATTCAAAATTAATTTTATTTATTTATTCATTCAACAATGACAGAACATAAACACTATAGTGTGGTCCACGTTATAATGACAGTATTTGATCAACTTTGGTTTTGCTTTCCTTGTCTATCATTCGACAAAGTCGGTGGTACTATCCTTTTCTAGGTCCAACACGATGCCAATAATGTTTTTGACAGTGTAGAAATATAATTAATTAATGCAGAGAATTGGCATCGCTATTCTTCTATCTTTATTTACTGCCATTATAAAGTGGACCTCACTATAGTAGTTCTGTGAACAGTAGACCTCGCGTAGTCATAAGCCACAGCCTCCTCTAATACTGTTCATCAGAGTAAATTATGTCGTGTCGGCGAGATATCGGTGTGGAAGCGGCCAATGGCTGAATGGGTAGCCGTATCGACAATACTGAACATGTGTTGTAAACTATCACCAAAAGAAAAAAATGTCCTACAAGTCATACCGGTCAGCTCTAGTTGAAAGCAGAGAAAGGTCGAGAGAAAATACCATGTTACTTTCAGTTATTAATTTCATGCAATTAATTGTTTTGTTTTTTTTCCTACAGTTACGTTGAAAAGTGGCCATTGCTGCACTGATTACAGAATGCAAAGAATCACTTTTCCGCTCTAGTGCGGGAAAAATTTTTCTGCACTCCAGATTTGCAACATGGCAACGCAAAATACTTAGTAGGTTATATGGAGCAACAGTGCAGCAAAATCAAAATGAAGTTGGTAACAGTGACTGCTGTGGCTGCTATAGTGAGCAGAGGTGCAACCAAGCACAACGCGCTAATTATTATTCATTATATATTATAACCAACGACAACGAGGACTTTAGGATTTTAGGATTAAGGTTTTTATCAATAATAAAATTACACAGAAAAACATTTGATGGATTTCAGGCAATTTTACCCATAATTACCCACTTTTCATATTCAATGGTAACTGTAGGAAAAACTTAATGTGAAATACGTGCGCAAAGTTCCTCTGCTGCACTCAAGAAACCATTCCGCCCTCGCCTACGGCTCGGGCGTAAACGTTTCTTTCGGTGCAGCAAACTGACACTTTGCGCACTAGTTGCACAAATAACTATTTCGGATTGGTTTCTACGGTTTTGCATATTTGACGCCTAGTGAGATCGGACTCCCCAATCTCCCTAACCTAACCCACACAATTAATAATCCACTCGACAGCTGAATTATTATTAATAATTCTATAATCTGATTTTTTTTTAAATCTGAATATAAAAGAAAAAAGGAGCCTCCTTCATACGCCAATATTAGAGTAATAATCAGACTATAGAATTATTCATCATAAATCAGCTGTCGAGTGGATCATAAATTGCATGCCATGACGCATGCAATTCAATATCTCAATGTAACTTGGTAAAAAATGAGCAGCTGTGTACACTATTAATTGTATGCCGCATTGCATGCCTCATTGAATGCAATTTTTATGCACTATTAAATGAACTATTGATTGCGTGCAATAACGCATGCAATTAATAATTAAAATAACATAGTATTGTCTCTCAAACTTTCTCTGCTTTGAACTCGGGCTGTCCTGTTGCCAGATGTCTTGAAGGAGATTAGCTTTTGATGTTAGCATTTTTGATACACCAACCCCAACAGCCATTAGCCGTTTTCACACCGATATCTCACCGACACGACATACAGACAGGATTTACTCTGATGGACAGTATAAGAGGAGGCTGCGGTTTATAACTGCGCGAGGTCTACTGTTCACTACTAGTATAATTACTTGATAGGTTCAGGCCCCCTGGTGAGTGACGCTGACATCTCAACAGTGTCGGAGTCCCAGACAGTAAGACTGGCTCCAAAGCCAACGGCCAGCACTGACCCATCATACGAGAAAGCCACGGCACCTCCCTCCTTGTCGCGGTAGAAACCCACTCTGTCATTGGTCCATGTTGTCGTGTATTCTGCAACACAACATTAATCACACACTAATTATAATTAATCGAACAAAATTTCAACTATTCTTTACTTTCCCCTAAGCCTTCACTCTGCTCTTTCTCTTCCCTTTTTCACTCACTTTTTCTTTTCCCTATTTCTTAATAATATCCCATTATTATTTTCATGTACTGTTAAGCATTGCACACTCGGCCTTTGCGCTCAGGTTCCTCGAACCTTGCAGGGACTTCCCGTTTTTAATATAGTTATGTATAATCCTATTAATGGTATTTTACTTTTTTCATTTACAACCATTTTTGTCATTGTAATTATGTTTTTGGGACAAATAAAGATTTGATTTGATTTTGATTTGAAAAATATTACTGTATAATAATTATTTCAAATACATAATAAAAGCTGTATAAATAGAGCTAAGGTCTTCTGTTACTGCAAATATCAACCGAAGAACTAAATAGCAGGAGATTTGAAGAATGACACTGTGCCCAGACCGGTAATAGGATACAGTTTAGGATCTGAATCTATTTTAGACTAATAGGCAAAGTTTTTGGACAGTTTCATTCTTTAAATTTCCCTCTGTTATTTAGTTCTTCGGTCAATATTTGCAGAATCCGAAATGAAATGATAAGAAACATAATGAAAGTTACAGAAATATCGAAGAAAATAGACTGCATTGATACGGACATGTGGAGAGAAGGGAAAATACTACTGCAAATATTGACCTAAGTATGAAATAGCAGAAGTAAATTTGTCGAATGCAACGTCTGCTATGTAGTTCTTCGGTCAATATTTGCAGTAGCAGAAGTCTTAGTTCTTTTCATATAGCTTTCATTGAATTTTTGGAATAGTTATTCTTCTTCTACTTCCCCTTAGCCTTTTCCCACTGAGGTGGGGGTCGGCGTTTCGGGTGAGTCGCTTCCAGGAGTCTCGGTTATGGGCTTCGTTTGGTGTTAGTCCCTTCTCTGCAAGATCTTGGGCGACCACTTAGATGTCGAAGGAACTAGGTAGAGGGGTCGCCCAAGATCTTGCAGAGAAGGGACTAACACCAAACGAAGCCCATGACCGAGACTCCTGGAAGCGACTCACCCGAAACGCCGACCCCCACCTCAGTGGGAAAAGGCTAAGAGGAAGTAGAAGAAGAATAACTATTCCAAAAATTCAATGAAAGCTATATGAAAAGAACTAAGACTTCTGCTACTGCAAATATTGACCGAAGAACTACATAGCAGACGTTGCTCGACAAATTTACTTCTGCTATTTCATACTTAGGTCAGACCTTAGCAGAACCCCTTATAGTGAGGTCCACGATATAATGGCAGTATTTGATTTAACATTGGTGTTGCTATCCTTGTCTATCATTCCACAAAGCAGATAGCGCTATTGTTTTCTAGATCGTTGTCAAATCGTTTCTCAACAATGTAAAAATACAATTAATGAGAAAAAATATACAATCTGAATCAGTACAGTGCGTCTTATATCTTTCAGTTCCCCCCCTCTCTCTCTCTCTACCTAGCTCTGTCTATCACCGAGGAGGAGGAGGAGAAGGGTGCTATCTCCCGGCAGAGCTGGCTGAGACCCCGAGTCGTCGTTAAAACCGCATCAAGTGAGTCAATCCGCTTTTATGTATTTTTCCTCGGTCCTCCATATTTGTAAAACCCTCAAAGTTACCCCGCGTTGTTCACAATCCCAACAATAAAAATTCATTATTTAATCATTGAAAAATAAAATATTTATAATAGACCCAAACACTAAGCCCATGGTTTTTTATATTTTGTAACATTTTATTGTGTTTTATTTGTTTCGTAAATCTTTGTAATTTTGTTTTGTCTTGTTTTGTGTGTTTTTAATAAATTGAATTTGAAAGATTATTTCAAGCAAGAATGGACAGTTAATATTACATCAGATGAATCATTATCAGCTATACTCTGTAGAAGTCAGTGGCAAGGCGGAGAATCGGCAACGCTTTCCTCCTTTCTTTCTCCACTGCCATTATAACGTGGACCTCAATCACTAAAGTTCTTCTGTCAATATTTATTTATTTATTTAATCATTCAGAAATACATAACTTACAGAAAAGTAATATTTGCAGTAGCAGAAGTCCTTAGTCCTTAGTTGAATTGAAAATTTCTTTATTCATCAAAATGCACAAAATACATCTGAACAGTGTCAAATTACAAAAAGAATTATTAATATCATCACAAAATCATCCTTTACACATACAGAAGTCAAAAATTCTGATAAAAAACAAGATTCTAAAATCTTACAGTCAAATTGACAGCTATAAAGCTTTCATTGGATATTGGAAATAATTATTCAATTAAAATTTAAATTATAATAAAGCCAGCATTAGAAATCTATAAAGGAAGAAGTAGAAGGTAAATAAGGAGAAGTAGAGGAGAACAAGGAGAAGGAAGAGAAATATAAGAAGGAGATGGAGAAGAAGATCGAGTAGAAGGAGTAGAAGAAGAAGAATAAGATACTAACCAAAGTCTATAAATACGTTATAGACTTTTATACTGACCGCCTCTAGATCCAACGAGCATTTTGCCAGAGGTCCACACCCGGAACTTTTTATCTTCTCCAGATGTGACCAGCATGGTAGAGCTTCGCTTCTCGCCTGCCAGAGATCTGGTCGGCTGGAACCTCATAGCTGTCACTGCATAGTCGTAATGGGGCAGATTAATACACGTGTTCATCACAAACCTGAAAACAAATTATGCAAGGTTACACCATAGAGGAAAAATAGCGTAAGTAGATATCCCATGGTATAGGGCGTTTATGTCGCAACTTTTACTGTTATCCCAAGCCGCTATCATTCTTGTTCAAGGAGGTATTCATTGGAGGTATGATTATGACCTCCTCGATGGTAATAATTATTTCTATTATGATTAGACCTATAGTGTTTTGTACAGTAAATTAATGAATAAATAGACACTAATGAATAATTGTGTATCTTGAATCAATGAATGAATAAAAAAAACTGGGCAAATGGTATTTCTGTTGAACGTTGAATAAATTGCTATCAGAATAATATTCTTCAGTGTTGAACCATAGAGAAACAATAGCATAAGTAGATATCCCATGGTGTAGGGAATTTAGGTCGCAACTTTTACTGTTATTTAAAGCCGATTACTGTTGATTATTGTCGGTTTTCACTGTTTTGTTGGGGTGAGAGTGTATGAACGGCACAATTTGAGACACTACCAGTGTCACACAGCTTCATGGGAAAGAATTACATGAACTATAGTGAGATCCACGTTATAATGACAGTGGATTGAGATGGGAGAGCAGCGTTGCCGATTCTCTGCCTTGATTAATTATCTTTCTACATTGTCAAAAACAGATTTGGCATCGTTGTGGAGCAAGAAAGAAATTGAAATACAGAGAGGGGTTCAAGGATGTATACTGTCACCAATCCTCTTCAATCTCTACTCTGAAGATATAGTAGATAAAGCACTTGTTGACCAAGACATGGGCATTAAAATCAATGGTACGGCAATAAATAATCTGCGATATGCTGACGATACAGTTATTTTAGCTGGAACACATGAAGAACTACAGACACTACTTGATAAAATTGTCGCAGTAAGTAAAGAATATGGGCTGTCACTGAACATAAACAAAACAAAGTACATGCTAATCAGAAAAGCAACGCAAGACAATCTTATGGTATATGTAGAAAACCAACCTATTGAGAGAGTAAGAGAATATAAATACCTAGGAACAACCATCAATGCAAACAATGACAGTACCCAAGAAATACGAATCAGAGTCGAACAGGCCAGAAGTGTATTTACAAGAATGAAGAAGCTTTTCTGTTGCTGAGATCAAAACCTTGATTTGAAGATAAGAATGATGAGGTGCTATGTGTTATCTGTTTTGTACTACGGCATGGAAGCCTGGACCCTGAAGGAGATTGGAGGCATTTGAGCTATGGATGTATTGAAGAATACTACGGATTTCATGGGTGGAGAGAGTGACCAATGTAGAAGTGATGAGACGCATACGCAAGGAAAAATAGTTATTTGTGCATCTAGGGACTAAAGTGCAACTTTTTCTCCCTGAGGGAAACTGTTGTCAGTGACAATTTCCCTGAGGGAGAATAAGTACTTTAGTCCCGTGATGCACACAACATTTTTCCTCCACCTACACCAATACCTATAACAATGAATAATTTTACTACATCTTCAGACAATATGCGAGACAATATGGTAACAGTGACTGCTGTGGCTGCTATAGTGAGCAGACGTGCAACCAAGCACAACGCGCTAATTATTATTCATTGTTATGGGCAATTATCATTCTTCAATCGCGGCGTTGTCGGACTTCTTCCCATGTTAATCTTATGGGTTTATTTTTACTCCCTTGGGAGTAAAAGTGATCACTTTTCCCGCTGCGAATTATTTTTAGTCCCATGGGAGGAAAAGTAGTACTTTAGTATTCGATTCCAGGGTGTAAAATGAGACTTTTGATAGTAGGTGGAGGAAAAAGTAATTATGACAATTAAGACAAGAAAACTGCTATACATGGGACATGTTATGAGAGGAGAAAAATATCAATTGCTTCAAGTTATTATGCAGGGGAAAGTCCAAGGAAAGAGATCCGTAGGAAGGAGACGAAACTCATGGCTGAAGAACCTTCGGGATTGGTTTGGATGCAGCAATAATGACCTATTTCGATCTGCGGTCTCAAAAGTAAAAATCGCCTTGATGATTGCCAACCTTCGAAACGGAGACGGCACCTAAAGAAGAAGTGGAGCAAGAAAAGGATAGTACTACCTACTTTGTCGAATAATAGACAAGGATAGCAACACCAAAGTTGATCAAATACTGTCATTATAACGTGGACCTCACTATAGTTCATGTAATTCTTTCCCATGAAGCTGTGTGACGCTGGTAGTCTCTCATATTGTGCCGTTCATACACTCTCACCCCAACAAAACAGTGAAAAACCACAATAATCAACAGTAATCGGCTTGAGATAACAGTAAAAGGTGCGACATAAATTCCCTATACCATGGGATATCTACTTACGCTATTGTTTATCTATGGTTCAACAGAGAAGAATATTATTCTGATAGCAATTTATTCAACGTTCAACAGAAATACCATTTGCCCAGTTTTTTTTTATTCATTCATTGATTCAAGATACAAAATTATTCATTAGAGTTTATTTATTCATTAATTTACTGTACAAAACACTATAGGCCTAATCATGATAGAAATAATTATGACCATGGAGGATGTCATAGACATACCTCCAATGAATACCTCCTTGGCGGTATTCAAGTTAACTTGACCAATGTAAACCCTACTAAGGGGCGGTTTCCTAGCTCGGGATTTGGCTAAGTTCTAGACTTTAAACAGCTGGAGTCAGAAAATTGGCTTTCCGAAACGGGGCGTAGTCGCAGTTATTGTCATAGTCACGTTTGAATCAAATTTCGAAAAATTAGAAAATTGAACACAAAATAAAATAAAGAGAAAATAGTGTAAAGTTTCACCTATATTGAATTATTTAGGAATGCTTAATTTCGTCAAGGAAAAACTTTTCCAATTATAGAAATGGGAAAATAAAAACTGCGACTACGCCCCGTTTTTGGAAAGCCAATTTTCTGACTCCAGCTGTTTAAAGTCTAGAACTTGGCTAAATCCCAAGCTCGGAAACAACCCTTAATTACCTTAAATAAACATTCTGTTACCAAACTTCTAGTTTAGAATGTTCTAGACTCTTGTCAATCCATCAACTGACCTGTTCCAGGTCGTTAAAAAAAACTTGAATTCAAGTAAACTTGACTAATGTAAACCCAACAATGTAATGTCAAGAAGTGTACACTTTTCTAGAAGGTAAGTTTGTACTGCAGCGTTTGTTCATTTACGCAGCTAGAAAACGACACACTTTGGAGGAAGTGCGCGCCAAAAGCTTGAACCAAAGATTTCGAAGTGGCGTTCCATGGGAACAAGTAGTTTTGCACCAGTGATCAGTAGTCACGTGACATGGAACAATTTACCAATGGAACTGCAACAATTTACCTCTTACCGTGTTCCCAGAAAGTACCCAATGTTCTACACTCTTGTTAGGCCCGCCGCAAAGTAGACCCACGCTAATCCACGAAAAGCAACCCACGCCGTGGGATGTTTTGTAAACCATTGCTAGGCTTCTCTAAACATGCAATGAATAATCCACTTGTCAGCTGATTGATTATGAATGATTCTAATAATAATAATAATAATAATAATAAATTTGACTTTATTTCTGCGTGAAAAAAATACAAAACATGTGAAAATTAAGAGTAATAGAAAACTAAGCATGCAGTATTATCATTCTGCTCCACTATAGAAATACAATGAGAAAAAAAAACAAAAAACAATATAGCTAATGGCTTACTCTACTAGAGCTACACTGCGAACGAAAAATACATCAAAAAGACTACTCTACTAGAGATACAATAAAATAACAGTGGACAGCAACTCAAGATAGAGATTCACAAGTTACAAAGATTATAATACCTATACAACATGCAGAAATAAGTCATTACTGTATGCAAATGACCTTAAGAGAAAGGTCACGTCCGCATACAGGAGCACCGGACAAAACAAGCGTGTTCTATAGCAATGGTTTACAAAACATCCCACGGCGTGGGTTGCTTTTCGTGGATTAGCGTGCGTCTACTTTGCGGCGGGCCTTAAACCAACAATTCACCTTCTCTGTATCATATGACACGGAACAATTACCAATGAAACTGGAACAATAATTTATCACCTACGTGTTCCCAGAAGGCACCCAATGTTCAGACTCTTGTTAATCCATCAACTCACCTTCTCTGTATCATATGACACGGGATAATTTACGACTTACCGTGTTCCGGAACGTACCCGATGTTCTAGACCAATGGTCGCCAAACTTATGAGCCTATGAGCTAGAATAGAATTTATAAATCTCCTAGTGAGCTAACAAGAAATATTAGACTTTAGAAAGTACGGTACGCAAAATGAAATTTTCACACTTTTATTGCCTATAAAGATACATTTCTAGTGTTGAAATCTACTCATCTCATAGCTGAAAAGTTGAAATGTACATCTCAATGAGAGCAGTGGAACTCTTTTTGGTCATCAAGTACTTTCTTGATGATTGGAGCGTAGGTTGTAGCCGCCATTCTGATGCAGTTGTCCAAATGTTCATTAGTCAGTCTGTTCCAATATCGATTTTTTATGAATTTCATACTTGAAAAAGATGCTTCACACAAGTAAGTAGAGCTGAACATGGATAGCTTTCAACCTCAATGCAACTTGAATAATATTTGGATAGTTTTCTTTGGGGACTTGAGGCCAAATATTTCCAGTTGTAGAAAGTGATCTGAGAGACAGATCATTTTGAAAATCCACAAATTCCATTTCAACTGAAGCCTGATCTCCACCAAAATGTTTTACAACACAAGCTGCAAAATCTTCTGCTTTGATCTCTGCAAAAGAGAGTTGATGAATTGAAAATCTTGAAATCGTTTATCAAACTGTTGTCTCAAGTCTGGAAGAATTGCAAAGTATTCTTGGTTATTGCTGCGGTGCTGTGGAGGATTTTTCTTGTCATTGATTTTCTTCAGACTGGGAGAGTGTTCATATTCAAACTGGACGACATTCTTTTGCATGAGCATTTCTGTGAGCTACCAAAAACTACCCCACGAGCTACTGGTAGCTCGCGATCGACTGTTTGGCGACCACTGTTCTAGACTCTTGTTAAACCATCAACTTCTCTTTATCATGAGACATGGTTGGAACAATTTACCAATGAAACTGGAACAATTTACCTCTTACCGTGTTCCCAGAACGTACCTAATGTTCAAGCCTTGTTTGAATCGATCAACTGACCTTCTCTGCGTATCATCATACTGCCACATCTTCATGAGCACCTCCCTGGCGGTTTGTCGGTCATCACGCATCTCGACGGTGGCCATCCAGCGGCCATCTTGGCTCACGGCCACCCGCATCACTTGCATCAGTTGCAGCTGCACTTCGGGCTCCCTTATATAATTGCATTCACAGATGTCCATGCTGTAGGCCAGCTCTTGCCGGGTGAGGCTGATGAATTGGAGGTGACCGTGTCGACCGTTCATAACTACGCATCTACAAACAAAAGTGGTTTTAATTAGTTTAAGCATAAAGAAAATATAGCATGAGAAGATATCCCATGGTTTGTAAAATTTATTCAAAGTTTGGTAGTTTTGTATCAAATTATGGTGTAGTGTATCAAGTGTATCAAGTTGATATGATACTGTATGTAATTAATAACTAATATCTGTAATAAACTGTAATAAATAATTGATAAAAGAGATTCAGAAACAAGAAATAAGTTCTTCAGATTCAGAAATAATAAAATCTAACAATAAGAAATTATATCTAACAAATGAAAACATATATAGTGAGGTCCACGTTATAATGGCAGTGAAGAAAGATAGGAGAAAAACGTTGCCAAGTCTCTCCATATTGCCACTGACTGTACACAGCTGTTACTCAATTCATCCCATTAAATTTAATTTAATAATAATTATCATTTCCTTAATAAAATAATAAATTTAATGTCAAATTGATCAAAAAATATATTTTTTCATAATTTTATTCAAAAATTTGCTTTCATGACTGAGATCAGATTTATATTTTTATACAAACCTGAAATGGCGGCTAATTTAAAAAGCTGTGATACAAAAATCTGAATTTCGAAACAGCAGAAATTGAGTTATTTGGTAGGTATTCTATTCCAATTACCTTTAAAAATAATAGAAAAACAGAAATCCTATTTAAAAATAAGTCATTTCAATGGATTAATTCTGAAATAACTTTTCAATATTATTTATACCGGTACGAGTGGGTCTAACCTATACGGGTTAGGCTAACTTAAGCATGGATGAAGTCTAGGATGGTTAGTTATCAACTTTTAAAATGTAATTTCAGGTATTTTAATTTGTGTTTCTCATAAGCCCTTCTTACACTCTTACACTCCCAACAACACACTAATAATAGACAGTGTATAGGGTGTCTATGTTGCAAATGTGAGTGTTAACTGAAGCCGATAGTCCTAGTAGTTGTTTTTGGTGAAGCTATGTGACGCTGGTAGTCTCTCATACTGTGCCCTTCTTACACTCCCAACAACACACTAATAATAGACAGTGTATAGGGTGTCTATGTTGCAAATGTGAGTGTTAACTGAAGCCGATAGTCCTAGTAGTTGTTTTTGGTGAAGCTATGTGACGCTGGTAGTCTCTCATACTACCATTTATGAGGTCGTTTATGTTCCAAATTTCAAGCCGATTACTGTCGACTACTATCTATTATTAGTGTGTTGTTGGGAGTGTAAGAAGGGCACAGTATGAGAGACTACCAGCGTCACATAGCTTCACCAAAAACAACTACTAGGACTATCGGCTTCAGTTAACACTCACATTTGCAACATAGACACCCTATACACTGTCTATTATTAGTGTGTTGTTGGGAGTGTAAGAGTGTAAGAAGGGCACAGTATGAGAGACTACCAGCGTCACATAGCTTCACCAAAAACAACTACTAGGACTATCGGCGTCAGTTAATAGTCACATTTGCAACATAACGGTCCTTTAACATGGCTTATCACCATAAATGATACAGTATCACCAAAATTATCCAGTATCAACACAATATGATACAGTATTATCTCAGCTTGATACACTACACCATAATTTGATACACAACTCCCAAACTTTGAATGAATTCTACAAACCATGGAATAGCTTCAAATTCAAATTCAAATTTTATTCAATCCAATTCACAATATTTACAAATTATGAGAAAAAATAATACAGTTTAACAATATTAGAGTAATAAGTTAATATTTTATAAAGTACATAAAAGTCTAATTTATTAAACAAATAACAATAACATCAGACAAGAATTCGAACATGCTAAACCAGGACTAATTTGTGAATTTGGATAGAAAAATACTGCTTGCTGAGAGTACAAAACTCTACGTCTGCGAGCAGGAATGAATATCTGATAATTTATGAATTTATAGAGAAGTAGAAAAATATAAAAAGAAGAAAGGAAGAAAAATTAGCAACCAATCACTCACACATTCACACTAACCATGCTCACTCTCCAATTCCAGCTCATTTAGCCAATGCATAGCCACCATTATCAGAGTATTTTAACTAAGAAACCACATTGAATAAGGTCTCTAGATAGTCAGGCATAAGACCTCTAAGCCATCCAAGAACTTTTGTTTTAAAAACAAGTCGATTTTGTGTTCTCTTAATTTCAAGAGGAATATTGTTGAAAAACTTAGGGCCGAGAAATACAAACGATTTCTGGAAACAAGTGGTATACGATTTAGGAAGTCTTAGTAAATCAGATGTCACTCTCCTAGTTTGATAACTAGGAACATCCCTGAACAACGCATGACCACAGTTTCCAGACATAACATAAAACATATACAATACTTTGAAAACATAGATATATCTGAAAGGCAAGCATCTGAGACTCTGAAAGATAGGAAAAGAATGTTCATATCTACCCTCCTTCTTGATGGCACGAACTATGGATTTTTGTATAGTTATTAAGGGCTTCAAGTGACTAATGTAAGTGGAGCCCCAACAATTTATACCGTAGCTGATTTTTGATTCGACAAGTGCAAAATATAGCTGCCTCAGGACATTCATAGGGAGAAATTTATTCAAAAAGTAGAACTTCCTCAGCATTAACAGCAGATGGCTTTTTATATTAGTAATATGATGAGACCAAGTGAGCTTTTCATCAACAATCACACCCAAATATTTTAATGAGTCAGTTTGACCAACCACCTCACAGTCACAGTCATCACTCGCACAGCTACCATGAAACTTCAGTGCAGAAGGCAATGTCCATGAAGTTGATAGTGTAAACAGCATGTATTTTGTTTTTGAAAGATTGAGCTGAATCTTATTGTGTCTAAACCAGAGCAACAGCTTGTTCAAATCATCCTGCATTAATCTTACCAAATTGGGGCCATCCAGATCACAATATGCCAATGCAGTGTCATCTGCAAAAGATACAGGCATACCAGAGAACCTGAACGAATAGAGATCATTAATAAAAATGAGGAACAAGATTGGCCCAAGGACTGATCCCTGTGGTACACCACAGTCCACTACCTGAACCTCACTCTTCACACCTCCAATGGCTACATATTGTTGTCTGTCATTCAAATAGGACAAGAACCAGTCATGAGCCACGCCCCTGATGCCAGCATTATACAATTTATTTAACAAGATCGAATGGTTCACTGTGTCAAATGCCTTTTTTATATCTAGAAACAGTCCTGCGACACAGCGTGCTGGCCTGAAGTTGAGACCAGAGAAAACAACTGCCATAAACCTTTCAAGAGCCATTTCTGTATTCATACATTCACGAAAGCCAAATTGGTTACTATAGAAAAAATACATGAATCAAGAAATTCTAGAAGTCTCCTTTTCATTATCTTCTCCAACAACTTTGAAAATACTGACAGCAGGGATATAGGTCTATAATTGTTCAACTTTAATCGAGAACCCGACTTGAAAACTGGCACCACTCTTGCCAGCTTCATCCCAGAAGGAAACACCCCTGTAGAGAGACTACAATTGAAAATATCAACTAGAATTGGTACTATGGCCAGCGCAACATTCTTCAATAATCCAGAAGATATACAGTCACCCCCACAAGATTTACCATTTTCTAATCCTCTAATGTAAACTAAGAGCTCATCATAGGTAACAGCTTCAAGGAATATAGACTTCTGCTGATTAGTTTCCTTGAAGATATTATGATAGTCCATGTTATCAGCTCCACCATTAGAATTAGCAGCGACATCTCTGCCAATGCTAACAAAATACTCATTAAAAATATTTGACAATCTTTTTGCATCACTAACAATTTCATCCCTGTGTTCTATTTTTAATTCTTTTATGGGTTTACATTTTTTCGGATTTCCACACAGCTTATTCAAAACTTGCCATTTTTGCCGTGGAGGCATTTGATTTAATGAAGAATAATACTTTATTTTTTCAATTTTAATCCAATTTTTTATTTTTCTAGAGAAATTTTTGAAGTTATTTTTTAATCTTAAGTTATCAGGGTTTCTTTTCATTATTTTAAATAATCTACCACGCTTCTTATGCTATCTTTTCTCTATGTTTTTATATGCAATGGATTGATCAGCAAAATGATGATGATTATGATGATGAAGAATGGAAGGAGGAGGAGGAGGAGGAGGAGGAGGAGAATTATTATTTTATGATGAATTGTTTGATGATGATGATGATGATGATGATGAAGAAGTAGAAGAAGACAGAAGAAGAAGGCGATGAAGAGGAAGAAGAAGGAGAAGGAGAAGGAGATGAAGAGGAAGAGGAAGAAGAAGAGGAAGAAGAAGAAGAAAAATAAAAAAAGAAGAAGCAAGAGGAAAAGGAGTAGGAAGAGGATGAATAAGAAGTGAATGAAGAAGAAGAAGAAGTCAGATGAAAGAAGCAAATAAATCACCTTGAATTAGGATCATAGCACATTCGCGCCGGCAATATATTATGCTGGTTGGGGTCGGCCGGCTCCAAATACCAGGTCAACTTCTGTATGATATGATGCAGCTGCATTTGCGCGGAGACCAGTGCCAGGGCGTTGTCCACGAGCGACACGGACACCGTGGTGTTGCAGGGGGACACCACTATGTGCTGGATGCTGGACTGGAGGCGGGGGGCGTATTCCCGTATGCTCGGGTTGCGTACGTTCCATCTTACTAACACCATCTCTTCGCTGCCTGTGTACATTTGGGTGCCTGCGAGACACAATACAAAATTAATTAACACAATTATTTTCCATTAATTTTTACTATAAATCTATATGACTAATTCGATATTCTGTCGAATGTTCTATTAACAGAATTATTTTCATTGTTCTTTTTTACTTTCCTTGCCCTATTACCATAGGTACCGTAAGGAAAGTATTGCTTTCCAAAAAAAATTAAGGTACCCTAATTTCAAGTTTTCTATACGTTTCAAGGTCCCCTGAGTCCAAAAACATGATGTGTATGTGTGTGTGTGTGTGTGTGTGTGTGTGTGTGTGTGTGTGTGTGTGTGTGTGTGTGTGTGTGTGTGTGTGTGTGTGTGTGTGTGTGTGTGTGTGTGTGTGTGTGTGTGTTTGTGGGTGTATGTCTGTGAACACGATATCTTAATTCCTAATCAACCGATTGACTTGAAATTTTAAACTCAAGGTTTCATGAAGATACCATGAGGATTTGACAATGAGAAAATTCGATAAAATTGAATTCAAAATGGCGGATAATTACTAAAAATCCATGTTATTTACGGTTTTCTCGAATACGGCTCTAACGATTTTCTTCAAATTTATACCATGGATAGCTATTTATAAGCCCTATCAACTGACATGAAACTCATTTCTGGGGAAATTGCAGGAGCTCCTAAATATTCTTGAGAAAAATGGCAGATAATTACTAAAAAACCATGTTTTTCACGATTTTCTCAAAAATAGCTTGACCGATTTTTTTCAAATTCATACCCTGTATAGTTATTTATCAGCTCTATCTACTGGCATGAGTCTCCTTTCTGGGAAACTGATGGGGGGTCCACCCCATCCTTGAAAAATGGACTTTGTAACCTCCTTCTCGTGCATGAGGTAGGAAGGTTTATTGATTGATTCATACAATAAGTACATCATCAAAATGATAGGGAGAGAAAAAATAAGCTAACCTTGTGCTATTCCTCTCCCAAATTTAGATAAGGTTACACATAGTCCGAAATAGGTTGAGTCTTGTAGTTGTTTCTTTCAGTCCTTAATCATTTTTACAAAGTAGAATTTGAAATTCATATGCTTGAAAACCAAACATAGAAAACAGAATATTTCGCACCTAGAGCAGAAAATTAGATTTTTCCGGCTCGAAATCGGTTTTCAATAGAAAAACCTCTTTTCTCTTTCTTGAATAGATTGAGAGCCGGAAAAACATTTTTGCCCGTGGTGCGAACGCTATTTTTCGCCACACAGAAAAAAACAATATATATATATATTGTTTTTTTCTGTGTGGCGAAATATATATATATATATATATATATATATATATATATATAATAGTTGTTTACTAAGCACTTCCGAAAGCAGAAGTGGAAGGTGATAGCTCTAGCAAATCTGAGGTAATCTGAATATCAGGAAATTGTCCAAGTATTTTTATTTTTTATTCTGATTTGTCTAATCTAAATAACCTAAAAGATGATGTTCAATTATGTGGGAGGTTGAGTTATACTTTTTTATTCTTTCAACTGACAATAAGATGATATTATTATGAATGTTTTAATTATTGAATAATGAACACAAATAATGAAAAGTTTTTTGATCAGCTGTTTTTTGATCACCTTTCTTAGTTCCATGTTAGCGGCTGGAAAGGGTACTCTTTTGGGCCTAGGCCGGAAAGAAACCTGTTCTGACGTCAGACGAGAGTCGTCTGCAAACAATGCCTTCCAGATCTATGTAGGGACTGGAAAACAGCTGCTTTCTGTGCAGTGTGGCGAAAATATTTTATATTATTAAGCAGCGTTTACACCAAAGTTATTAACAAAATGCTTATTCCTCCGTCCTTATAGATTCTATTAGATTGAACATAACTTATCATACACATAATGTGTATATGTGTTTGTCAAGCTCCGTTCAATCTAATAGAATCTATAAGGACGGAGAAATAAGCATTTTGTTAATAACTTTGGTGTAAACGCAGTTTTATAATTTAATTTCAATTTTATCCTGTTATCTCCTCAAAAATGACGAAGGAGTGAGTCAATTTCGTTGGCCAATGCACTTGATCTGTGTATAATAGTACATTATGATCCTGAAGAAGTGAAGATGAATACTGATTGATGTCTTCGAAGCCATACGCTAAATAATAAATGTATAATAGTTCAAAAATATTACCATAAATGATACAGAATCAACACAATATGATACAGTTTCATCTCAACTTGATACACAACACCATAATTTGATAGAAAACTTCCAAGCTTTTAATGAATTCTACAAACCATTGGATATCTTCTTCTGCTATCTTTACTCCATGGTTTCACCACACATGATACAGTATCAACACAATATGATACAGTATCATCTCAACTTGATACATAACAACATAAATTGATACAAAACTCCCAAGCTTTGAATGAATTCTACAAACCATGGGATTATCTTCTTAAGGTGCGTACAGACTGTCGCTCTGCTCCGCAACCGAACGTCACTCCAGCAGAGCGATTGATGATCGACCGGGGAGCAACAGTGGTTCGACCGGGGAACGCGAGAAGATCTAACATCTTCCGTAACGTTCATGATGGGTGCGTGGGCGGTGCGACTGTGGTTCGATGGTGGTACGAGGGCGGTACAAGGGAGGAGCGTGCTCGGTGCGGGTTGGAAGCGCGAATATGTATACGCAGCTTTATGCTATCTTTTCTATATGGTATCACCACACATTATACAGTATCAACACACTTTGATACAGTATCATCTCAACTTGATACACAACACCATAGTTTGATACAAATCTTCCAAGATTTGAATGAAGCTATCAATTCGGGGAGATTAAAACTAGGACTAACCATTAATTTTGTTCTCTCATTTCTTATCCTAAAATAATAATTTTTACTGCTCAAGTCTTCCAGTGAAGCCTAAAGTTCTAAAGTTCTAATTAATGAAAGTTTACACCTTTTTAAATTGCGCGTCGACGCACATACAAGGTTTTTGGAAATTTCGCATTTCAAAGATAAAAGAAAAAAAGGAGCATCTTTCATACGCCAATATTAGAGAAAAAATCAGACTATAGAATTGTTCATCATAAATCAGCTGTCGAGTGGATTATAAATTGCATGCCATGACGCATGCAATTCAATATCTCAATGTAACTTGGTAAAAAACTAGCTGCTGTGTAGACTATTAATTGCATGCCTCATTGAATGCAAGTTTTATGTACTATTAAACTAGTAGTTCTGTGAGCAGTAGAACTCGCGCTCAGTAAGTTACATGTTGTTATGTTTTCTCAAAAATTAATAAATAATTTATCAATTTAAAATGTCTAGAAAAAACCTGAATAAACATAGAGCTTTTTTGTCCTATCGTACCGTGACGTGTCGTCCCGGAATGTGAGTGTGAGCGCTGTTATCAGGTCTGGCTGCAACTGTCTACAACGTTGATGGAAAGATACATTTTCAAGATGTTCGATGTTTTTGAACGGGTAGTATTATAGTCCACTGGACAGCTGATTTATGATGAATAATTCTATAGTCTGATTTTTACTCTAATATTGGCGTATGAAAGAGGCTCCTCTTTCCTTTTATATTATCCTTGAAATGCAAAATTTCCAAAAACCTTGTATATACGTCGACGCGCAATTAAAAAAAGAACATACCTGTCAAATTTCAAGGAAATCTATTACCGCGTTACGCCGTAAATGCACAACATATAAACATTTAAACATCAAGAGAAATGCCAAACCGTCGACTTGAATCTTGGACCTCACTTCGCTCGGTCAATGAACTATCGATTGCGTGCAATAACGCATGCAATTAATAACTAAAATAACATAGTATTGTCTCTCGAACTTTCTCTGCTTTGAACTCGGGCTGTCCTGTTGCCAGTATGTCTTGAAGGAGATTAGCTTTTGATGTTAGCATTTTTGATACACCAACCCCAAACAGCCATTAGCCGTTTTCACACTGATATCTCGCCGACACGACATACAGTCAGGATTTACTCTGATGGACAGTATAAGAGGAGGCTGCGGTTTATAACTGCGCGAGGTCTACTGTTCACAAAACTACTAGTCTATAATTTCACTAATTTAAGGTTGTGCATTCAATAATTTTTTTCAAAAAACAATGTTTTTCTTTTTCTAATCTATTGGACAGGTTCTTAGGACATAATCTATGCAATTGAAATATTTTTAACAGCTTCTGTTAGCTAACAATAGGGCTTCAAAAGTCACTTTTTTGTGGCAGATGGTACACATACCCTACAAAAACTACTGGTCAGAAAAATTTGGGAAAAATATGCAAGTCTCCTCTTCAAATATAGCAAAAATTACGTCAACTTTGTTTTTGAAAATCTGAAAAAATTAAATTTTTATGCATTTTAAACTCCTTTTTCACATTCAATGTTCGTTCTATAGTCTTCAAACTCATAGCAACTTGTAGCGCTGTTCTTGATGAATAAAGTTGATGCTTGAACTTCTTTTATAGACACAATAATAGCCGCTGGTATGTGTACCTTTAAAGCACGGTTATGCCTGCTATGCTCGGGCAGCAAGTGAATAGTACAGCTGGAGCGATCTACCGGAATTAGTTTGTCCCTAGAGCTAAGCGCTCGACGTTAAATTCTTTCACTAAAAAGGAGATATTAATTTTTCGCCCCACTTGGATGTAATGAGCTGGTTTTCGTGCGTCATATGGAGGCCGAAAATGACTGTTTTCTGACCAGGCCGGTAAAAGTTTTACGGCCCTAGGGCTGTAAAATAACCTTGAAGTCAGCTGATTCTGATTTGATGTGAACGTGTTTACAAAATGGTTTATGAAACGGGATCAGTTTATGCTTCTAGAGTTGAATAAGTATTCTGCAATAAGATAATATCATTTTATTTGGATGAATAGATTTATATATTATAAATTATTCAAATTCGATTTTCAGAGTAGGATAGAACTTCTAACCTAAACTTCCGAAGTCAACGACAACAAGCATTGTTGACGTTGACATTCAGATTGGCCAAATTTCAGTGCTAAAACAGCTGATCAAAAAATTTTTCATTATTTGTGTTTATTATTCAAGAATCAAAACATTTATAATAAAATCATCTTATTGTCAATTGGAAGAATAAAAAGTATAAACTCAACCTCTTACATAATTGAACATAATCTTTTAGGTTACTTAGACAAATCAGAATAAAAAATAAAAATACTTGGACAATTTCCTGATATTCAGATTACCTCAGATTTTCTAGAGCTATGACCTTCCTTCGCTTTCGGAAGTGCCTAATAAACAATAAATTATTCTCATATTTATATTGTTTATTTTTCTGTGTGGCGAAAAATAACGTTCTCACCTTGGGCAAAAATGTGTTTCTGGCTCTCAATCTTTTCTAGTCCTCGGCCTACGGCCTCGGACTTGAAAACCGATTTCGAGCCAGAAAAGTCTCATTTTCGGCCCTAGGTGCGAAATATACTATTAATTTACTTACCAGTAGGAGAGAAGGCAATATCATTAACAGGATGTGCATGCCAGTGATAGAGAGCTGCAGCCACAAAACTCCGCCTGTCATTGTGCTTCCTTTTACGGGTCTCCTCGAAAATATGCTGATACAGCACAACTCTCCCCTTCTTGTCTCCGGCCGCTATGCTATCAACATGGGGCACAGTCCTCACCACGGCCCAGTCCGAGACTGAGTTGCTGAACCTGCGAAACAAAAATATTTGTAAACATCTGTATTATAGTCAGGTCCACGTTTTTCATTTTTGTTTTATTCTCTCGTTTTAAGGCTGTGCAAAGGCTAAACATAAGCTTTCTACTCGCGATATCTATCAAAGTTTTTATATTTGTATATCATAAAGCTATCAAAATGAAATAGTATATTTCGCACCTAGGGCCGAAAATGAGAGTTTTCTGGCTCGAAATCGGGTTTTCAAGTCCGAGTCCGTAGGCCGAGGACTAGAAAAGATTGAGAGCCGGAAAAACATTTTTGCCCATGGTGAGAACGTTATTTTTCGCCACACAGAAAAATAAACAATATATATAAGAGATTAATTGTCTATTATAAGCACTTCCGAAAGCAAAAGTGGAAGGTCATAGCTCTAGCAAATCTGAGGTAATCTGAATATCAAGAAATTGTCCAAGTATTTTTATTTTTTATTCTGATTTGTCTAAAAGATTATGTTCAATTATGTAAGAGGTTGAGTTTATACTTTTTATTCTTCCAAATGACAATGAGATGATATTATTATAAATGTTTTAATTATTGAATGATAAACACAAATAATGAAAAGTTTTTGATCAGCTGTTTTAGCACACTTGAAATTTGGCCAATCTGAATGTCAACGGAAGTTTAGGTTAGAAGTTCTATCCTACTCTGAAAATCGAATTATTTGAATAGTTTATAATATATATCTTATCTGTATTTTATTCATCCAAATAAAATGATAGTATATTATTGCAGAATACTTTATTGAATTCTAGAAACATAAAATGATTCCGTTTATCCACCATGTTCCGTGATAAACGCTGTAACTAGGAGGTTTGAGGTTAGATTCTATTATACTCTGAAAATTGAATTTGAATAGTTTATAATATCTCATTTGTATTTCATTCATCCAAATAAAATGATAGTATCTTATTGCAAAAACTTTATTCAATTCTAGAAGCATAAACGGATTCCGTTTCATAAACTATTTTGTAAACACGTTCACATCAAATCAGAATCAGCTGAATTCAAGGTTATTTTACAGCCCTAGGGCCATAAAACTTTTACCGGCCTGGTCAGAAAACAATCACTTTCGGCCTCCATATGACGCACGTAAACCAGCTCATTACATCCAAGTGGAGCGAAAAAGTTTTTTCGCCACACTGCACAGAAAGCAGCGGTTTTCCAGTCCCTACGTAGATCTGAAAGACATTGTTTGCAGACAACTCTCATCTGACGTCAGAACAGGTTTATTTCCGGCCTAGGCCGGAAAGAGTACCCTTTACAGCCGCTAACATGGAACTAAGAAAGGTGATCAAAAAACAGCTGATCAAAAAACTTTTCATTATTTGTGTTCATTATTCAATAATTAAAAACATTTATAATAATATCTTATTGTCATTTGAAAGAATAAAAAAAGTATAAACTCAACCTCCCACATAATTGAACATCATCTTTTAGGTTATTTAGACAAATCAGAATAAAAAATAAAAATACTTGGACAATTTCCTGATATTCAGATTACCTCAGATTTGCTAGAGCTATCACCTTCCACTTCTGCTTTCGGAAGTGCTTAGTAAACAACTATTCTCATATATACATATATATATTGTTTATTTTTGTGTGTGGCGAAAAATAGCGTTCGCACCAAGGGCAAAAATGTTTTCCGGCTCTCAATCTTTTCCTACGGCCTTTTCCTACTTTTCCTACGGCTCTCAGGTCCTACGGCCTCGGACTTGAAAACTGATTTCGAGCCGGAAAAATCTCATTTTCTGCCCTAGGTGAGAAATATACTATATTCTCTCGTTTCAAGGCTGTGCAAAGGCAAGAAATAAACTTTCTACTCGCGATATTTTTCAAAGTTTTTATATTTGTATATCATCAAGCTATCGAAATGAAAAAGTTTTCTCAGGAAAACATTTTTTTCCGATCATTACTTTTTTGAGATATGAGCGCCTGAGTTTTGAATTATTGGGACAGAACATTACAAATTCGGTAAGAGATAAATCCATGAGATTCAGGGGATAGATTCTTCATGGTATAGTAAAATGCAAATTTTCTGAAAATATAAATTTTCAAGATAGTTATTCAATTTACTAAAAATAACTTTTAGTTCAGTTATTTTTGGTAAATTGGATAACTTTTTCAAGCATTGATATTTTCAGAAAATGTTTGTTTTACTAGATCAACAATATCATGAAGAATCTATCCTCTAAATCTCATGGATTTATCTCTTACCGAATTTGTAATGTTCTGTCCCAAAAATTCAAAACTCAGGCGCTCATATCTCAAAAAGTAATGATCGGGGAAAAAATGTTTTCCTGAGAAAACTGTTTCATTTTGATAGCTTGATGATATACAAATCGAAAAACTTTGAAAAATATCGCGAGTAGAAAGTTTATTTTTAGCCTTTGCACAGCCTTAAGTGGAAGGTAGAGTGTCTACATCAGTCAAACCTCCCAAAGAAATGGTCAAAATATGAACTAGATAAAATGAGATTTTGACGACCTGATACCCTCAACAAGAAATAATGAACATCCCTAATAAATGGTCACAATACGAGCTTGATGAACTGAGACATTCCCTAATCAATGGTCACAATATGAACTAAACTGGTAGTTCTGTGAACAGTAGACCTCGCGCTCAGTAAGTTACATTGATCTGTTGTTATGTTTTCTCAAAAAATTAATGAATAATTTATCAATTGAAAATGTCTAGAAAAAATCCTAAATACACATAGAGCTTTCTGTCCTATCGTACTGTGACGTGTCGTCCCGGAATGTGAGTGTGAGCGCTGTTATCAGGTCTGGCTGCAACTGTCTACAACGTTCATGGAAAGATACATTTTCAAGATGTTTGATGTTTTTGAACGGGTAGTATTATTGACCGAGCGAAGTGAGGTCCAAGATTCAAGTCGACGGTTTGGCATTTCTCTTAATGCTTATATGTTGCGCATTTACGGCGAAACGCGGCAATAGATTTTCATGAAATTTGACAGGTATGTTCCTTTTTAGATTGCTTGTCCACGTCGTATATACAAGGTTTTTGGAAATTTTGCATTTCAAGGATAATATAAAAGGAAAAAGGAGCCTCCTTCATACGCCAATATTAGAGTAAAAATCAGACTAGAATTATTCATCATAAATCAGCTGACAAGTGATTACACAGATGTGTGGAGAAGCCAGTCTATTGCTGTATTTCCATAAGGTCTATAGATTGATTCAATCAGTTACTTGTGGTTGAGAATACTGCGTGAGGTCTACTGTTCACAGAACTACTAGTAGTCCACTAAACAGCTGATTTATGATAATAATAATAATTCGTTTATTTCACTGCATTTTTACAATAATTGGTAATACAAATACATACATTAAACATAATGGTTGAACATTACAATTGGTAATACAAATACATACCTTAAGCATAATAATTGAACATAGATAATAATATTAAGCATGAAACAGAAAAAACCACAGTGCATCCCTCTTTAGGCTAAACCTGTGTTGTGGGATGTCTCGCTCTCTAGTTGAGTCAACTTAATTATAATACAATAACAATTTTGAGGTATCAAACAATAAAGTAAATTTTATACAATAATCAGTGTGCTTTTCACAAGATGGGATTATGAATCTTTAACAATAAATTACATTTGAATGAAGACAGCAAAAAAATGTAAATAATATTACACCTCTATTAAACGTTTTTCTTCATAGAAGCGATTAAGTCTATTCTTAAACAAATTGTAACTGGGTGCATCTGATATATCTGATTGCAGTTTATTGAAAAGTCGTGGTCCCTTAGCAAAAGCATGTAAGGAGGCCACTCTACTTCTTGTGAAGGGTTCTTTTAATTTATTAGCAAGATTTCGACGAGTGGAATATACATGTTCATCCATAACTGGAAACTCTGAACGTCTTAAATACACAAACTTCAAAAGATTTATTTCAAATAGGGTATCAACACTAAAAACGCCAAATTCTCCATACAATACTTCGGTTGGATATCTTATGGGTCTCTTTAAACATATTTTTATTATTCTTTTATAAAGAATTATGAGAGGTTGCAAAATTGAACTCCCACAACTTCCCCAGGATACAATACCATAGCAGATAATTGACTGTATCAGTGCCAAGAATACCATTCTTAATTGATAGATAGGAAGGACATTCCTTAATTGAACGAATTTATAAATTAATTTTCTAAGTTTTGAACAGATGTATGAAATGTGCGAGCTCCACCGTAAATGTACATCCAATACTACACCTAAATATTTTATTTCATTTTCTTTCTCTAATGTAGGACATCCACAGCTGTAGTATGGACTGGCACAATTTATATTATGTGATACTAGTTTACAGTCAGTATTATCTGGAGGAGATCCAGAGGACGACAATGAAAAGGGAAGAAATCTAGTTTTTTGAATATTCAAATGTAGGAGACTATTCTTTAACCAGGACTTGATAACATCAAAGCATTTATTAGCTCTCTGGAAGGTGATTGGCCAAGTTTCCCCCAAACTATAGCAACTGTGTCATCCGCAAAACAGTACAAGGAGCAATTCCCTAGATTTATATTTAATAAATCATTTATGTATATTAAGAACAAAACTGGCCCAAGCACTGTTCCTTGTGGAACTCCAATATTCACATTTAATAGTCCACTTGTCTTTTTATCAAACCTAACTTTTTGTCTTCTACAATTTAAATATGACTCAAAGAATGACAATGCAATACCTCTTATTCCTATTGCTTCCATTTTATCCATTAGAATTCTATGGTCAACTGTGTCAAATGCTTTTTGTAAATCCAGAAATATTCCTAAGCATTTGTCCCCATTATCTAATTTGCTCAAAATTTCTCTTGTTACTCTCAAAATTGCATCGGATGTACTCCTACCTTTTCGAAATCCATATTGATTTCTGAACAAAATGTTGTGTTTTTCCAAATAGGATACCAGCCTCGACTTTACACACTTTTCAATTACTTTGGATATACTTGAGAGTAGGGAGATAGGACGATAGTTACCAAGTTCAGTCCTACTACCACCCTTATAGAGAGGAATAACTGTAGCTATTTTCATTTGTTCTATAGTCTATAGTCTATAGAATAATTCTATAGTCTGATTTTTACTCTAATATTGGCGTATGACGGAGGCTCCTTTTTCCTTTTATATTATCCTTGAAATGCAAAATTTCCAATAACCTTGTATATACGTCGACGCGCAATTTAAAAAGGAACATACCTGTCAAATTTCAAGAAAATCTATTGCCGCGTTTCGCCGTAGATGCGCAACATATAAACATTAAGAGAAATGCCAAACCGTCGACTTGAATCTTAGACCTCACTACGCTCGGTCAATGAACCGAGATGTTGGCGAACTGAGAGCCTCCCCAAGAAAAATACAAAATATGAGCTAGATGAACTGAAATCTAGACGAACTAAAACCCTTCGGGATTAATTACTTACTTGAAAGCAGGCTTGGTACTATCTTCCAAATCGTAAACTAGTAGCTCTCTACCGAGGGCAGTAGCCACAAAATGTCTGTCATCCACACACCCCAATGCGATCAATTTCGGGTCTGCAACACCTCTGTAGACAAACCTCTTCATTCGTTGAAAGTTCAGGCTGAACGTTTGGATTTGTACCTGCGAAATGGAATATGTATTACTAGTAGTTCTGTGAACAGTAGACATCACGCAGTTTTCTCATCCACAAGTATCTGATGTCACCTGTTCTAGTTGATTCAGTTGAATCATAATTTACTCTTAAAAACTGTCATTTGTTTTCTCCAAGATCAAAAACTCACTCATGTTAACTAGTAGTTCCGTGAACAGTAGACCTCACGCAGTATTCTCATCCACAAGTACCTGATTGAAACTATAGACCTTATGGAAATACAGCAATAGACTGGCTTCTCCACACATCTGTGTAATCTCTTGTCAGCTGATTTATGATGAATAATTCTATAGTCTGATTTTTACTCTAATATTGGTGTATGAAGAAGGCTCCTTTTTCCTTTTATATTATCCTTGAAATGCAAAATTTCCAAAAACCTTGTATATACGTCGACGCGCAATTAAAAAACGAACATACCTGTCAAATTTCATGAAAATCTATTACCGCGTTTCGCCGTAAATGCGCAACATATAAACATTTAAACATTCAAACATCAAGAGAAATGCCAAACCGTTGACTTGAATCTTAGACCTCACTTCGCTCAGTCAATTATCATTGGGTTTGTGTCGTTGTAAGAGTGTGATCGGTCAGGCAGAAAGTTGACTGGTATGAACAGTAGATCTCACACAGTTATCTCATCCACAAGTATCTGATGTCACCTGTTCTAGTTGATTCACTTGAATCACAATTCACAGTTGAATCATAATTTACTCTTAAAAACTGTTATTTGTTTTCTCCAAGATCAAAAACTCACTTATTCTATACTAACGAGCAATTTCTGTTTATATATTTGGATGTTTGGATGTTCAGATGTTTAAATGTTTATATTTCCCCGGATCTCGAGAACGGCTCTAACGATTCTCACAAAAATCAGAAAATAGTAGGTTTATAATAAAAAAATTCGATTTCACTTGGTCTCATCCCTGGGAAAACTCGCTGAAGGACATTAAAAGGATGATTATTATTCATCCTTGGATAAACAGCTGATAATAATTATTTCGTCGTCTGTTGATGATGGAAGTGAGTGAGCGAGTTCATGTGTGTGGGACTGTGTCAAAATTATGACTCAGCTGTTGAACTTTTGTAATCATTCAATCAGGTACATGATGCCGGTTGCAAAAAAGCCGGGTTATTTTCAATCCTGATTAATTCCAGTAGATCCATTTTTGTGAAATGGTTTTCTCTGATTTGGTTCACGTGAAGTTAATCAGGATTAGAATTTAATCGGCTTTTGTGCAACCGGGCCTTTGTGAGGGAAATTTTTGCATTCTTCTGGGAATTAATCTCAATTTACTGTGATTAGATAGAACATTTCTGTATGAACTCTTTTTGAGGTTCGCCTTTTGTCCCAATGTCTTATGAATCATAACAAGTTACAAGAATAAGAACAATTTTTAATAATAAAAAAATGGATCATTGAACCCATCTATTATTGAAATTTCATTATTAAAAATCGAAAACCTGAATTTACATATTATCTGAGCCAGAATATTGTTTTTAAAAAGCATAATGCATGATTTTGTTATGAGCAGATTGGAATATTTCAAATGTACCGCCATAAGACCCCACATAATGGCCGCTCCATAAGGAACACGAGTGTCATGACCTGTATTTAACCTAACCTAACCTAACCTAACCTAACCATACACCTTGGGTAGAAGAAAAATAAATAGAAATTATTAACTAATAAGGAAATTGTGAATTATACCTTCTGTTGACTTTTATCCCTGACGAACGCAAATAGTTGAGGTTGGCTAATACTTCCTGAGCCGTGGTCATAGTCTACTATAGTCAAATCGAAAGGCTTGCATTTTGGATAGCACTCACGTTTCTGCAAAATAAAATACATTTAAATTTTAATATGAGTTTATTCAATACATTTCAATTTCAATTCAAATTTATTTAATCATATATTAAATGTGATAGTGGGGCTCTGTCGCACCCTGTATTACATCAGATATACCGGTCATCTATAGAAGGCAGTGGCAAAACAGAGAATCGGCAAGGCTGTTCTTCTATCTTTCTTCACTGCCATTAGAACGTGGACCTCTCAATAGGCATAAGTCAATGTGTAATTGTTTACTTGTAAAAAGACAAAATAAAAGCATATTATAAGCATTATTAAGAAAATGGGCCATATGAATAAAGTTGAGCATTTGCTTATACTTCTAAAATATGGAGCATATGTTTCATTTTCTATGAATAAACGTGAGCAAAACCTTTTGCTCATGCTCATCAAAAAAATAGTTTGAGCATTTGCTCAAAAGTAAAAGCTTATACTCAAAATTGTATTAATGAACTAGAGCATTTGCTCAACTTTTGAAGCAAATGCTTTAAAAAAGGTGAGTTTAGTCTGGAGCAGCTTTTCACCTTTTGCTCATAGTAAAATGGCTCAACTAATTCGTGTGAGTAGGAGGAAACTCTGCCAGATACGATCACAACCAATAGTTGAGGACTATAAAACTCCTTTTATATTATCCTTGAAATGCAAAATTTCCAATAACCTTGTATATACGTCGACGCGCAATTTAAAAAGGAACATACCTGTCAAATTTCAAGAAAATCTATTGCCGCGTTTCGCCGTAGATGCGCAACATATAAACATTAAGAGAAATGCCAACCGTCGACTTGAATCTTAGACCTCACTACGCTCGGTCAATGAACCGAGATGTTGGCGAACTGAGAGCCTCCCCAAGAAAAATACAAAATATGAGCTAGATGAACTGAAATCTAGACGAACTAAAACCCTTCGGGATTAATTACTTACTTGAAAGCAGGCTTGGTACTATCTTCCAAATCGTAAACTAGTAGCTCTCTACCGAGGGCAGTAGCCACAAAATGTCTGTCATCCACACACCCCAATGCGATCAATTTCGGGTCTGCAACACCTCTGTAGACAAACCTCTTCATTCGTTGAAAGTTCAGGCTGAACGTTTGGATTTGTACCTGCGAAATGGAATATGTATTACTAGTAGTTCTGTGAACAGTAGACATCACGCAGTTTTCTCATCCACAAGTATCTGATGTCACCTGTTCTAGTTGATTCAGTTGAATCATAATTTACTCTTAAAAACTGTCATTTGTTTTCTCCAAGATCAAAAACTCACTCATGTTAACTAGTAGTTCCGTGAACAGTAGACCTTACGCAGTATTCTCATCCACAAGTACCTGATTGAAACTATAGACCTTATGGAAATACAGCAATAGACTGGCTTCTCACACATCTGTGTAATCTCTTGTCAGCTGATTTATGATGAATAATTCTATAGTCTGATTTTTACTCTAATATTGGTGTATGAAGAAGGCTCCTTTTTCCTTTTATATTATCCTTGAAATGCAAAATTTCCAAAAACCTTGTATATACGTCGACGCGCAATTAAAAAACGAACATACCTGTCAAATTTCATGAAAATCTATTACCGCGTTTCGCCGTAAATGCGCAACATATAAACATTTAAACATTCAAACATCAAGAGAAATGCCAAACCGTTGACTTGAATCTTAGACCTCACTTCGCTCAGTCAATTATCATTGGGTTTGTGTCGTTGTAAGAGTGTGATCGGTCAGGCAGAAAGTTGACTGGTATGAACAGTAGATCTCACACAGTTATCTCATCCACAAGTATCTGATGTCACCTGTTCTAGTTGATTCACTTGAATCACAATTCACAGTTGAATCATAATTTACTCTTAAAAACTGTTATTTGTTTTCTCCAAGATCAAAAACTCACTTATTCTATACTAACGAGCAATTTCTGTTTATATATTGGATGTTTGGATGTTCAGATGTTTAAATGTTTATATTTCCCGGATCTCGAGAACGGCTCTAACGATTCTCACAAAAATCAGAAAATAGTAGGTTTATAATAAAAAAATTCGATTTCACTTGGTCTCATCCCTGGGAAAACTCGCTGAAGGACATTAAAAGGATGATTATTATTCATCCTTGGATAAACAGCTGATAATAATTATTTCGTCGTCTGTTGATGATGGAAGTGAGTGAGCGAGTTCATGTGTGTGGGACTGTGTCAAAATTATGACTCAGCTGTTGAACTTTTGTAATCATTCAATCAGGTACATGATGCCGGTTGCAAAAAAGCCGGGTTATTTTCAATCCTGATTAATTCCAGTAGATCCATTTTTGTGAAATGGTTTTCTCTGATTTGGTTCACGTGAAGTTAATCAGGATTAGAATTTAATCGGCTTTTGTGCAACCGGGCCTTTGTGAGGGAAATTTTTGCATTCTTCTGGGAATTAATCTCAATTTACTGTGATTAGATAGAACATTTCTGTATGAACTCTTTTTGAGGTTCGCCTTTTGTCCCAATGTCTTATGAATCATAACAAGTTACAAGAATAAGAACAATTTTTAATAATAAAAAAATGGATCATTGAACCCATCTATTATTGAAATTTCATTATTAAAAATCGAAAACCTGAATTTACATATTATCTGAGCCAGAATATTGTTTTTAAAAAGCATAATGCATGATTTTGTTATGAGCAGATTGGAATATTTCAAATGTACCGCCATAAGACCCCACATAATGGCCGCTCCATAAGGAACACGAGTGTCATGACCTGTATTTAACCTAACCTAACCTAACCTAACCTAACCATACACCTTGGGTAGAAGAAAAATAAATAGAAATTATTAACTAATAAGGAAATTGTGAATTATACCTTCTGTTGACTTTTATCCCTGACGAACGCAAATAGTTGAGGTTGGCTAATACTTCCTGAGCCGTGGTCATAGTCTACTATAGTCAAATCGAAAGGCTTGCATTTTGGATAGCACTCACGTTTCTGCAAAATAAAATACATTTAAATTTTAATATGAGTTTATTCAATACATTTCAATTTCAATTCAAATTTATTTAATCATATATTAAATGTGATAGTGGGGCTCTGTCGCACCCTGTATTACATCAGATATACCGGTCATCTATAGAAGGCAGTGGCAAAACAGAGAATCGGCAAGGCTGTTCTTCTATCTTTCTTCACTGCCATTAGAACGTGGACCTCTCAATAGGCATAAGTCAATGTGTAATTGTTTACTTGTAAAAAGACAAAATAAAAGCATATTATAAGCATTATTAAGAAAATGGGCCATATGAATAAAGTTGAGCATTTGCTTATACTTCTAAAATATGGAGCATATGTTTCATTTTCTATGAATAAACGTGAGCAAAACCTTTTGCTCATGCTCATCAAAAAAATAGTTTGAGCATTTGCTCAAAAGTAAAAGCTTATACTCAAAATTGTATTAATGAACTAGAGCATTTGCTCAACTTTTGAAGCAAATGCTTTAAAAAAGGTGAGTTTAGTCTGGAGCAGCTTTTCACCTTTTGCTCATAGTAAAATGGCTCAACTAATTCGTGTGAGTAGGAGGAAACTCTGCCAGATACGATCACAACCAATAGTTGAGGACTATAAAACTCTTTTTAGATTCATCTATGATAGAATATCACCATTATTCCTACAAAAGATACCAAGGACAGAATAGGAAATAGGCATTCAAGAAGATGAGAGTGCAGACGATTATAGGAAGGCTATTGAGATTATAGGATTATGCTGAGACTTATTATAGAGATGACATTTTTTCACGCAATTATTTAAAAATTCAGAACTCAACTAACTTAAAACTCAATTCATGAATAGAGAACAGAGCAGACGACGCAAACACAAGCGGTGTCTAAACTTGCATATTTAGCGCTTCCGTGAGCTATAAAAAGAAAGTAAGGCCACAAAGGCGAATCAGCTGATGAAAAATCTTTAAAATAGGTGAGCATTTGCTCCAGAGTTCAGGAGCATAAGGTAAGAGTTTAATGTAAAGCTTATTCATATAAAAATGAGCAAATGCTTACTTACTGCTCATGAGCAAAACCTTATGCTCCATGCTCATGAGCATATACTTTGGTTATATTCATATGGATCATTGGGTTGAATGTGATGTGGGTCCAACGTTAGTAGACAGAAGGTTGATCACTCGCAGGAGGGTGTAAAATTCAAAGTGGTGGGGGGAACGCCAGCGTGACGTCACGTGTAGTACAACAATGATAGAGTAACCACACTGAGCATATAGTTTAGCCTATTCACTGCATCTTCAAATACATCGTCGTTTAATCCCCTCAAGATTGACCTAGAACTTTGAAATTATCCATACTTATAGTGAATGAATAATCGATTCTAATGATGTTGTTAAATATTTCAAGTTCATTCAACTTGTATGAATAAAATGAAGTTGAAAATTTTCAAGAATCTAAAAACGTGACATGAAAAAGTTGATAAGCTGGAAAAGCGTTAGTAGACAACGTTATACCATTATAATTTCAGATTAACCCATAAACCAATCTTGATAAACCAATGCATTGCAATAAACCGATCCCGATAAATCCGATACATTGCATTAATACTAGTTGTTCTGTGAACAGTAGACCTCACGCAGTATTCTCATCCACAAGTACCTGATTGAAACTATAGACCTTATGGAAATACAGCAATAGACTGTCTTCTCCACACATCTGTGTAATCACTTGACAGCTGATTTATGATGAATAATTCTATAGTCTTATTTTTACTCTAATATTGGCGTATGAAGGAGGCTCCTTTTTCCTTTTATATTATCCTTGAAATGCAAAATTTCCAAAAAACCTTGTATATACGTCGACGCACAATTAAAAAAGGAACATACCAGTCAAATTTCATGAAAATCTATTACCGCGTTTCGCCGTAAATGCGCAACATATAAACATTTAAACATTAATTGAAATGCCTAACCGTCGACTTGAGTCTTAGACCTCACTTCGCTCGGTCATTAAACACGACCTAGAAGATGAAGAAACCTTAATGGTTTGAAAGGGTAGGTTAGGAGGTGTGGTTTTTGCTTTTAAATGGCAAAATGCTTGTATTATTTAAATGTTTCGATAATTATTGTGAAGCAGAAACAGAAAGTGTATGTCAGAACAAGTTTTTGTTATATAATTTGACTATAAGTCACGTCAAGATTTTCAAGAATGCGATATTCTGCCTACTTTGTATACTACAGCCTAAGTCACGGCTGCAGTTCCCCCACTCCAATTGCATGTCAACTTTAATTCATTATTTGATCAACCTTCTGTCTACTTACTTGTAGATGTGGGCCTACTTCTAGAGATTATTCAACCTATGTGGAATAAATATTTCTAGATCTATTTCTATTCTAATGAAATCAAATACTTACTGCTGTGAGAATCAATTCCCCTTTCCGAGACCATTTCAAAAACGTCAAATTAGAGGTGCAGGCATACAAATAGTTTTCATGGAATGCAATGCCGACTATATTGCTATGCGTCTTTCTGAGACTTTCGCCATCTTGGAAGAATGTACAGCAGCACTCCGAAGTTTGTACACTAAATTCTTTCACGCAGTCTCTGTCTATCACGTATATGTTACTGTAAAATTAAAAATTGAACCATATTAGTTGAAAAGTGGAGTAGGCTAATTCATACAGTGAAAGAGAACAAGATATAGGTGTTGCAGGAAATGTAAGCCTACTAAAGTTAAAAACAAGTTGAAGGAATAAAAAAATAAAGTAGATAATAGAGAAATTAAAGAAGTAACCAATGAAAAAGTTTTGATTTTATTTACTAATGCAAACTGGTGATGAATAAACCACTTCAACCATCGAGAATAAAAATCAAATATTATAGATAACGGTTTTTGCTATCCTCTACAGAATGCAGATAATCGGCAACGCTGTATTCATATCTTTCTCCACAAAGGACATTCGAACGCTTCTAAGAAATTGTACCTTTATAATGGTAGTGGAGAAAGATAGGAATACAGCGTTGCCGATTATCTGCCTTCTATGGATGATAGCTAAAACCTTTATTTATAAAATTTGCTTTTATTCTTTATAAGCAGGCTTGACTGAGTCACGTTAAGCTGCGCTGCTTAAACGAAAATTGCACCTTAAGGTGGACCTCACTCTATTTTTTACACGTTTATGGGTGAATAGCATTGGCCCTTTTTGCAGTAAAATTAAGAGGCTTGAAGTGATTTAGTGTTGAAAATTTTAAATAATAGAAGCTTAAACTTACAAAATTTGAAGTTGCAAAATGCCTATAAAATTATAAGGCTAAGCTTTAGCCGGTGAGCCACGTAAATTCTAACCTAGAAATATGTGACACAAAACTAATTTTACTGCTTCTACTGATTTTCATTGAGGTAATTCAGATTAAGCTTTACAAACATTCATTTTTTATATATGGATTAAAGAAAGTAAATTAACGAATTCATAAATACTGTATTGAAAGAATTACTTGTGTTAAAAACAAAAAAATGCATGTCTAGTAAACTGATATACTTACTTCCCGTCTTCTGAAAAAATTGGTCTTCTTTCGATGAAATTTTCATCGATGATACTTTGTACTACAACGTCAACCGTCATATTTGCGATAAATATTAGTTTGAATGGTTATTTTATTAATAAATCGGACATAACTGCTAAAAATAAAACTCTAACCTAAAATTTACACAACATGGACATGTGCTCCTTTGCGCAGGTGCCATTATAATCGCCAACCTGAAATATCCAAGCATAAAATTTGAGATATTATTTGAAAACAATTTAAAAATTATTCGAATGTGAATAATTTTTGACAGTTAAAATTTAATTTCAAATATTATATATCTATTTTTTTCTATTACAATTTCAGAAAAATTATTTTGTAAAATTTGCTACCAGCATATTTAATAAACATATGATCATAATCCTAGATCATCTGACAAAGATCTTCACTTTTCTATCATCGGAATTTTGTTTTCATAGTTAAAATTCATAACCTATTACCCACGATTAATTATGATTAAGCTTGTTTCTTACTAATATTTAAAGGTTTTTAGGGAATTCTAAAGTTTCTAAAACCATTTTCAATTCTACTCAATTTCATCTAATTCTGTATCCGTTATTATCGTTACATGCTAAGTAAGGTCAAGGATCCCAACTGAAGGCTTTGTTTACTATTGATTTAGAACTACATTAATTTTGATTGAAGAATATTAGTTCTTAACCAGAAATGGATTCTCTGAAGGTTTCAACAGTTGATGATGATGAAGATGAGGACGGTTTGGATCCTAGAATTCAGGTATAGTTTACGTACTACAAAATAATAAATAACTGACAAGTTTAATAGAAATTACAATATTATTAAATTTTGTTTATGTTTCTTGTAGGCCTACAGTTTTTCAGTGTATTATTCATAAATTTTTCCAACTATTAATGTGAAAATGCTGCTTATTAAACATTACAATAAACACAGTATTATTGTCAATATTAGTCTTTCTTGTGACCTATTGTAGCAATTGTTTTGTTTGTATTTAATCTCGAATATCATTGTCTTCTCTAATTATTTATGCTTATGCTAAATTTATTCCAATACTTAATACTTGAATACTTACTTGATTACTTGAAGTCGTTGCCAATGACTGGGGTCTCCAGATAGGCAGTGTCAAAAAAAACATACTGTCACATGCCATAAAAAAATTGCATGACTATTTATGTAGTAGAGGTTCTGGATCTGCAAAAAAAGGGACTCCTCCCTCAATTCCCCCAACTAGTAGAGTGGTCTATCAATAAGTTTGCTCTTCACAATTGCATAGAACCTGGAGTTTGGTTTGACTTGTATCTAAGGTAATACTGTTGAAGAATTTTATAGCTTGTGTTGGGAAGCTGTTGCAAGTTCCAGCCAATCTGCAAATAAAATGCACAAAATTTAATTAGAAAATGATTTAAATAAATAACATCCTAGATGATAATTTTGAAATAAATTATAATGATTAAGTTATATTCATATTTTATAGCCTAAATAAATCTCAGATTTAATATAAGCCTATTAATAATGGTTTATTACAGGAATATGTGTACTTTGTTTATTGTATATGCTTACTGTGTATTTTAATTGTATGAAAAGTTTATGTTCTTTGTCTCTGAGATAATTTTTAATTTTTCAGATTGAGTTGGAGAAACTCAATAGTGCAACCGACGTGATAAATAAATTGGAAATGCAGCTAGATGTGAGTTTTAATATATTTTCTATTATACTAGAAATTTAGGATTTATTTTCGTTGTTTTTTAGTGAAAATGGACTAAATTTAAAAAAAGTGAAACCATAACCCTATTTCGGACTTTTGAAATGTTATCTAAATTTTGGAGAGAAATAGTAGGCTACAAGGATCCTTAGTTTTTCTCTCCCAATCAGTGCTACTTTGTAAAAATTATAAATAAATATTGAATATTAAATATTATAGCGATGTAATACTAAAGGTGCGTACAGATATACGCGCCGCGAACATGAGCAATTCACTTTTAATCAGATGACTATATCTGTATTTTTACAGAAACGGTATAAGATATAGGAATAAAAAGCTTGGCATCAGCTGATTAAAAGTTAATTGCTCATGTATTAACAATATTACAAATCATATAAATATGATCATGGAAGATCAACAGGCATAGCCCAAAACTATTATGCTCCCCAATTTAGTGAAGTATTTTTATTTAATTTGGTTTTCAACTTTCCTAAATTCTAAATTCCCAGTTTTTAAATATTTTGGACTCAAAATTGGACAAAAATCGTGAAGTGTAAACATAACCTATTTTTTGGACAATTTCTATCTAAATTTGGGAAAGGAACAGTTTTGGGCTTTAAGCCTGTTGTACCTTTCCCAATCATTCATAGTTGACAATTATATTGTAACCTATGTATCAATGTATAAATAAATAAATAAAGTTTGATTACATATCCATAATAATATAATCCATTATAACGTGGACCTCACTATAGTTACCTTATCCATAACTAGCCGTCAGGCTCGCTTCGCTTGCCATATCCGTCTAGCCAGGGGGCTCCGCCCCCTGGACCCCCGACTGGATCATCCAAAAATGAGATCAGCGGGCTCGCTTCGCTCATCTGCATTTTTAATTTGAGCATGCTTCATTTCATCAGAAAGTCAAAGCTGAGAAAGCGCAAAAAACGCAGATTGTGGGCGTATCTTTGGCGTTCAATTTCAAATTCTTTCTAACACAACATTATTACACCCTAGCTTACTTAGCTTCTGTACTAAATTTGAACAATTTCTGTTCATTTGTTCTCGATAAAGCTGAGAAAACGCTGGAAAAACGCAGATTTTGGGCGTATCTTTAGGTGCGTACAGACTGTCGCTCTGCTCCGCAACCGAACGTCACTCCAGCAGAGCGATTGATGATCGACCGGGGAGCAACAGCGGTTCGACCGGGGAACGCGAGAAGATCTAACATCTTCCGTAACGTTCATGATGGGTGCGTGGGCGGAGCGACTGTGGTTCGATGGTGGTACGAGGGAGGAGCGTGCTCGGTGCGGGTTGGAAGCGCGAATATGTGTACGCAGCTATAGACGTTTTTGCAAGGGCCAACTGAACATACCTACCAAAATTGAACGTTTTTGGCCCGGTAGATTTTTAGTTCTGCGAGTGAGTCAGTTAGTCAGTGAGTGAGTGAGTGCCATTTCGCTTTTATATATATAGATAATTATACATAGTATCAAGGTATCATTTTCAACCACTTTATGATTTTTTTCATTTTTGAATAACCTGAATGAATAAAAAACCGTTTGTATTTCAGGAAGCCAACACAACGTTCAGAATGTTGATGACCGACTCGACAAGGCGACTCAAGGCTGCCTCGAGCAAGCTCGGCGCAAGTATAGTGCGGGCGAGGCCCTACTACGAGGCACTCGAATTGTCCAAGCATGCCCAGCAGGAGTGCCAACGTGCCGCTGTCAAATTCCAACGTGCTAACGGTGAGTGGTTTGCGTTGTTAGGTTGGTAGTAAACATGCTTAATATACTTCACAAACTGAGATCAGTTTATCTTTTCGCTGTGGCTACAGTTACGGTAACCGTAACTCCAGTTCGCGTTCCGGTAAACAACATTTGCGCATGCGCGGCAACAGCTATTTACAGTAACCTATCTTTTCAATGTTTCAATCATGAAGTTTACATCCTTCCAGGATTTGAAAAAATATAGTAGTGAAAAAGAAAAAAAATTTAAAGGATGAGCTTGTATATTATGAATTGAAGTACAAATGTACTCATGTTGGTGTAATAAAAAGTAAGTCCAAGTGACATCGACCAAAAAAAAGTAAGTTTAAGGAAAAAGCTATGCAAAGAGCCTTCAAATGAATCATTATAGACCTAAGCTATTTATTACCTAAACTCCCGATTTTTTTTTTGTGGGGTGTAGGGTGGTTCTGAACCCGAAACCCCGAAAGATAGATTAGGAAACAACTTCAGAAGTGATAGTTTCAGTTGGTGTTCAATTTTCAGCTGCTCTAATATAATTATGCTCTATTCAGATCTGCTACACCATACATCCGCATATATTTTTTTTTTTTTTAGATTACGTCCTAAAGACTCCAGTCATGGAGTATAAGACAAGTCATGTTATTACATAATAATTCTAAAACTAAGTAGTTCAACCTAGTTTAGGTTTGAAAGGAATTCTTGTACACTATAAAAAGCTTTATCAACTAAATATTTTTTCATTTGTTTTTTGAAAATCTTCAAATCATCATTACTTTTCAAGATTTGAGGTAGCTTATTATAAAATTTCCTACCAATATAATCTGGTTTTTGTTCAAATAACCTACTATTGTGACCCATTATATGATAATCTGCTCTGTTTCGCGTATTATACTCATGAACATCTGAATTCTGGATCACACCACTCGTTTTCACATGCATTACAACTTCATATACATACAAAGATGGCACAGTTAATAGACCAAGCTTTTTAAATAAAGGCCTACAAGAGTCTAACCTATTCACTTTCTCTATACATCTGAGTGCCTTCTTTTGAATCTTAAACACTCTGTCCATATTTTGTTGAGATGAATTACGTAATATACGCACTAAGCTTACCTTGTTTAAATACAGCATTGTAATGCGTATATGGATATATAAATAGGCATTACAATGATGTATTTTAGACAAGGTAAGGCGCTGTATATGGACAATGCCTATTTATATATCCATATACGCATTACAATGCTGTATTTAGACAAGGTAAGCTCTGGTAATGAGTGCTGTGACAAACGAACTTTGTTGGCGCATGCGCAAACGAAGTCATAACTTTACCGGAACGCGAACTGGAGCTACGGTTACCGAAACTGTAGCCACCGCGTTATCTTTTATTCAGGAGTTACGTATTTTGAATAAATTCAAACGTGTTAACGGTAAGGCGCTATTCACACTTAGGCGACTCAGGTGGAGAAGAGACTGGACTCTAGTAGAGAGCATGTGTTTCCAAATGGTGACACTCAGACCAGTCGATTCTAGTCTCCGCGACGTCACCATTTGGAAACACATGCTCTCCACTAGAGTCCAGTCTCTTCTCCACCTGAGTCGCCTAAGTGTCAGTTGAGCCCAAGTGTTCTGTGAACAGTAGACCTCGCGCAGTTATAAATCAAAGTCTCCTCTTATACTGTCCATCTGAGTAAATGCTGTCGTGTCGGTGAGATATCGGTGACAAAACGGCAAATGGCTGATTAGGTTGGTGTATCTACAATGCTACTCATCTGTTGTTCACAACATAGTTTGACCTGTCATCTTGTTTTTTTTTTCGCCATCTAACCAGTTAACTGGTCATGGATGTAGAAGGAGGAATTAAGGAATTAACAACTACTATCAATAAGATAATTTCCTATAAGACATACTGTCAACTGGCCTGCCCGAGTTAAAAGCAAAGAAGGGTCGAGAGAACCATGTTACTATGAGTTATTAATTGCATTATTAAATCCACTCGACAGCTGAATCATATATAATATAATAAAGGAAAGAATCGGCTTATGACATTTACAGGATAGGAAATTCACGAATGACGCATCATCATGTCTCAACTACTCAACTGATTAACTTGAAATTTTGCATATAGATTCTTAATTTACCGATGATGGTTAGAGGCCTATTTCAAATCATCAAGATTCCAGTACGCCAAGTTTTCAGTTCAAGTTTTTAATCAGACCCTTGCGGATCACGGGTTACCTACTAGTCTATGATATAATAAAGGGAAGAACTGGCTTATACACGTAGGGAATAGGAAATTCACGAATGACGCATCATGAGGTGTCATTCTATGACAGCATAGGCTTGAGAATGTACAATAAGTTGCCATTAGATATCAAATGTTGTGAAAATATTTTTTTTTTTAAATATACTTTTTGAATGGCTGGTTTTGAGACCTTTCTATTGTTTGACAGAGTTTTTCGATTCTACTTTGTGACTTTAAACTATTGCTTTGACTTTATTATTTTTTAATTGCATTACCTTGACTTTGTCTATTACCTATATTGGTCTACGACAATAAAATCTATTTATTATTATTCATTTATCATCACGTCTCAACTGATCAACTGATCAACTTGGAATTTTGCATATAGATTCTTAATTTACCGAGGATGGTTATAGGCCTATTTTAAATTCTTCAAGATTCCAGTACGTCAAGTTTTCAGTTTGTCACCTTTTTACTTAGACCGTTGCGGAGCACGGGTTACCTACTAGTATATTCATAAAGAGAAATGCAAAACCGTTGATTTGAATCTTGGACATCACTTCGCTCGGTCAATAGATCAATTTATTTTATTTGCGTTGATCTTTTACAGAAATTCACCAAGCTGCCAAGGAGACAGTGGCTCTAGCAGAGGCCAGATTCCTGAGTAAACAACACGAGTGGCAATTCGACAATGCCTGGCAAGAGATGCTCAACCATGCAACCATAAAGGTGGGTTTACATTTTTGTTGGTTCGGAGTCCACCTAAAACTCCCTTCATGCTAAATCACCTATCAAATCCTAAGCCTCCTGCACACAGAGATAATAGTGACGTCGGCTAAAGGTGAGTTTTCAATTTTGTTGGTTCGAAATCCACCTAAAACTCCCTTCATACTAAATTTTCTATCAAATCCTATAGGTGCGTACAGATTTACGTGCCGCGAACATGAGCAAATCACTTTTAATCAGCTGATACCATCTTATATCGTTTCTGTAAAAATATAGATATAGTCAGCTGATTAAAAGTGAATTGCTCATGTTCTCGGCGCGTATATCTGTACGCACCTTAAGGTGGGCCGTCCACTGGAACCGATTTCGTCCGAACTAGCATCGACCGAAAACTACCGAACTCGTCCCAATGATCCCCCAACAAAGAAACCTATAGATGCTCGTCCATTGCAACAGGTTCATACGTCCGTGCACGGCCGTCTCCGGCCGATCAAGTTTTCGATCCGAATTGTATGAGATTTTCCGGTTCTATCCGGACGAAGTCGAGCTGAGACAACATCATCCTAACCTCAAAATTGTTTCACAGTCTTGTCTATTTTTGTTTTTTGAAGTTGTTCTGTTTATAAAGTTTTGACTGTGGACAATGAAAAGTTGATAAGTTTGGTTCAAGAGCATGTTCCAATGTGGGATATGCGAGACAAAAGATATCATCGTTGTGATGTTCAAAGGAATCTGTTGACAAAGATTGTTGAACAAATATGATCCGATGGTAATATTATTGTAATGAATAACTAATTTAGTGGATATTTGTTTATGACAAATCTTGGTTGCTATGATAGTAGTTAATTCAATAATTGGCAACTAGACTGACGTAAACGGTTCCAAAGGACGACTATTTGTTTATTCAATTTTCAAAATCTCAATATAATCATTGTTTATGACAAATCTTGGTTGCTATGATAGTAGTTAATTCAATAATTGGCAACTAGACTGCCGTAAACGGTTCCAATGGTCGACCATATTCGGCCGAATTAACGGCCGGCAGATTCGTCCGATCCAACGGCCGAACGGATCGGTTGAATACAGTTCCAGTGGTCGGTTACCCTAAGGCACAGTGACGTTGTCTATAGTGTGGTCCACGTTATAATGACAGAAAGAAGGCGAATAATATAATGAAGAAAGATAGGCGAACAGTAGTGCCGATTCTCTGCCTTTCATAGAGGATAGCTGATACTGGTATATCGGAAGTAATATGAACTGTTATTTTTCCAATGGCCAAATGTAGTTAGAAGAACGTATTTTTGTATGTTTACTTTCGAAAATGGATAGTATTATGTTAATAATTGAGTATTTCTTTTTAGGTAACTGAAGCCGAGAATCAGAAATCAGAAAGTGGCAGAGAACATCAAAAACGTGCGCTATTGTTCAACGCTGCAGAACAAAAGGTACCAGACATTTTCAAGTAATAAATTTTCAAAAAAAGCTACAATTTAATTTTTGATCACTGTTGGAAGATTTGGAACTGGGCTATAGAAGTAGGAGACCGTCTTCTCCTCCAATAGTATGAGGGTGAATCGGTGAGAGCGGGAACAAAGCATGAAATACAGAGTCTGTATAATTGACCGAACGAAGTGAGGTCCAAGATTCAAGTCGACGGTTTGGCATTTCTCTTAATGTTTAAATGTTTGAATGTTTAAATGTTGCGCATTTACGGTGAAACGCGGTAATAGATTTTCATGAAATTTGACAGGAACGTTCCTTTTTTAATTGCGCGTCGACGTATATACAAGGTTTTTGGAAATTTTGCATTTCAAGGATAATATAAAAGGAGAAAGGAGTCTCATTCATACGCCAATATTAGAGTAAAAATCAGACTATAGAATTATTCATCATTAATCAGCTGACAAGTGATTACACAGATGTGTGGAGAAGCCAGTCTATTACTGTATTTGTATAAGGTCTATAGTTTCAATCAAAGACATTAAAGAGGTATGCATCTTTAAGCTGGGTTTACACCAAAGTTATTAACAAAATGGTTATAACTTAATCCTTATAGATTCTATTAGATTGAACGGAAGTTGTCAAACACATATGTTCATCATGTGTATGATGAGTTATGTTCAATCTAATATAATCTATAAGGATTGAGTTATTAACAATTTTTTAATAAATTTGGTCTAATCACAGCTTTAAAGTCTTTGGTTTCAATATTTTGTTTTGCAGTCATGGTATTATTATGCGTGCCCATCAGTATCAATATTCTCACATTCAAAAAAAACTAATTTAATAGGTGAATAAAAATAAACAAATTTACTAAATAATGCTGGAGAAATTATAATACTTTTGATTCTAAAAAATTAATTTTCATCAGATAGAAAGATCATCACAGAACTGGATGAATTATATCATATGGAATACAAATTCAAACGTGAACTGATTTTGTTAACATTTAAAACAGTTGACATCTGGTACTTGTGGATGAGAATACTGCATGAGGTCTACTGTTCACAGAACTACTAGTAAGTAACCGGACTGACCTCAGGAAATATGGTCAAATTATGTACAATTTTTCATTAGATATCTTCAAAGGAATCCCTATTGGAGTCGATAACACGCTAATACCGGATTTTCAAATCCCTGAAAGCTCCCTGGAAGTCGGCAACCTCTATGCTGTCTAGAGCCCTCGTCGTAGCACGTTGAACGTTTTCCAGAGTCCCGAACCGCGTTCCCTTAAGTTGTCTCTTGATCTTGGGGAACAAAAAGATAGCTATCACAGATGGGAAAGGAGTGGCCGTAATCGAGTGGATGGCTTTATGATTCAGAGGCCCGGGTTCAAATCCCGGCCCGGGCAAGATATTTATCTCGGGCCACTTCCGTGTTTCGGATGGACACATTAAGCCGTCGGTCCCGGCTGCCTAAAAAGCAGTCGTTAGGTCATGTCAGAGGCCCTGAAATTGATCAGTTGCGACCTGAAAACTCTGACACCAGACCTGAGTCAGCCAGGTCACTCGATATTATTATTATACAGATAGGAAAAAGACATTTAAGAAGATGAGAGTGTAGACGATTATAAGAAGGCTATTGAGATTATAAGAATATGCTGAAGATTATTATAGAGATGACATTTTCTCACGCTATTATTTCAAAATTCAGAACTCAACTATCCTAAAATTCAATTCACCTTTTGCTCATAGTAAAATGGCTCAACTAATTTCGTACGAGGAAGAGGAAACTATACCAGATACGATCACAACCAATAGTTAAGAACTCTTTCTAGATTCAACCATGATATATATCACCATTTACCCTACAAAAGAATAAATGCAAAAGATAGCTACCTGATATCAAGATAGCTATCACAAAGTAGGAAATAGGCATTTAAGAAGATGAGAGTGTAGACGATTATAAGAAGGCTGGCTATTGATATTATAAGAATATGCTGAAGATTCCAAACACAAGCGGTGCCCCCTACTTGCATATTTAGCGCTTACGTGAACTATAAAAACAAAGTAAAAATAAAGACGATACAGCTGATGAAAAATCTTTAAAATACGTGAGCATTTGCTCCAGAGTTCAGGAGCATAAGGTAAGAGTATAATGTAAAGCTTATTCATATAAAAATGAGCAAATGCTTATGCTTCTACCTAATGCTCATGAGCAAACCCTTATGCTCCATGCTCATGAGCATATGCTCTGTTTTCATTCATATGACTCATTGTTTCGTTTTGCTCGTAGGTTCAGTTGTTAGAACAGCGCCTGAAACGCAGTATCAGCAAATCGCGGCCCTACTTCGAGGAGAAGGCCTTGCTTCAGTCACGGCTGGACGCACAGAAGGCCTGCATCGGCCAATTGGAGAAGGCCGTGCAAACTGCCAAGGCCGACTATGCGGCCTCGCTACACAGCCTCGAACAGATATCTGAGGAGATACATCGACGCCGCAGCGATAAGGTGGGCTATAGGCTTGTGTATCAAGTTGATATGATACTGTATCATATTGTGTTGATACTGTATCATTTATGAATATCCCATGGTATAGGTCGTTTATGTTGCAAATGTCACTGTTAACTTCCGATAGTCCTAGTAGTTATTTTTGGTGAAGCTATGTGAAGCTGGTAGTCTCTCATATTGTGCCCTTCTTACACTCTTACACTCTTACACTCCCAACAACACACTAATAATAGACAGTGTATAGGGTGTCTATGTTGCAAATGTGAGTGTTAACTGAAGCCGATAGTCCTAGTGGTTGTTTTTGGTGAAGCTATGTGACGCTGGTAGTCTCTCATACTGTGCCCTTCTTACACTCTTACACTCCCAACAACACACTAATAATAGACAGTGTATAGGGTGTCTATGTTGCAAATGTGAGTGTTAACTGAAGCCGATAGTCCTAGTAGTTGTTTTTGGTGAAGCTATGTGACGATGGTAGTCTCTCATACTGTGCCCTTCTTACACTCTTACACTCCCAACAACACACTAATAATAGACAGTGTTTAGGGTGTCTATGTTGCAAATGTGAGTGTTAACTGAAGCCGATAGTCCTAGTAGTTGTTTTTGGTGAAGCTATGTGACGCTGGTAGTCTCTCATACTGTGCCCTTCTTACACTCTTACACTCCCAACAACACACTAATAATATACAGTAGTCGACAGTGAGTCAACAAAAACTCGGCTCGAAATTTGAAACATGAGCGATCTATATCTTCTTATCCTATCTTTTCTCTACGCTACTACATACACCTATTATTCCTGTTCAAAACAAGTACAGGGAAAATGACTCTTAAGGTGCGTACAGATATACGCGCCGCGAACATGAGAAATTCACTTATAATCAGCTGATTATATCTGTATTTTTACAGAAACGGTAAGATACTGATATAAAAAGCTTGGCATCAGCTGATTAAAAGTGAATTGCTCGCGGTGCGTAAATCTGTACACACCTTTAGGCTCAACTCACACTTAGGCGACTCAGGTGGAGAAGAGACTGGACTCTAGTGGAGAGCATGTGTTTCCAAATGGTGACACTCAGACCAGTCGATTCTAGTCTCCGCGACGTCACCATTTGGAAACACATGTTCTCTACTAGAGTCCAGTCTCTTCTCCACCTGAGTTGTATAAGTGTGAGTTGAGCCTTTATCAAATTTTAATTGCAGATTGTAATTCCCACTGGAATCCAATGGGAGAATTTTGATGATTTGCTTTGAACTTCCTCCAGGAATCTAATGTGAGAATATTGATGGATTTGTTTTGAGTCTTATTTCTTATCAGTTCAATTATTTTTTTAGTAATTTGGGTCTTGTTTTTAACACTTTTATGATTTTTTGTTATTAATTTGGTGATATTTGTTTCAGTCGGGAACTGCCACTCCAAGAGGCCCCAGAGAACCAGGGGTGGGCGCTGAATTGGAACCAGTTAATTTGGAACTTCCAAGAACCTTGCCAGTCATGGAGTCATACAAATGTAAGTAGACTCATTCCCTCCGTAGTAAATGTTTAAATTAGGTTAAAATCTGCGTTAATTGGGTGGTTGAATTGGGTTAAAAGGTGGCTAAGTTATCATCTATAAGGGTAACCCATGGGGTAACCTCTACTATAGAGTGATGATGACTATTGAGAGTGTTGATGGGAGAATCAATTCGAACAAGTTGTCGCCCCCTTTTCAAAAAACTTCAAATTCTCCCATTCCCAAGCCTATATATTTTCGAAACAATCTGCTTCATTAAGAAAAATCTACATGAATTTAATACAGGCGGAACATTCCATCAATACCCAACAAGATATAGGAACAACCTAAGAGACGACACACACCAGACAACCATGTATGAGCGAGGTGTTAGGAGTTCTGGTATTCGGTTGTATAATTTATTGCCAGCTCATATAAAAGAAATGACTGGTACAAAATTCAGAGATCAATTAAAGAAGGAGCTGCTGTCCATATGCGCGTACTCAAATGAAGAGTGTCGAAATGGGGTTTAGAGAGAATAGAAAAAAAATGTATTGACTTTTCATGTGCCTATTTATGTTCTAAACTACGAGCGTCGAGATAAGGTTTGGAGAGAAAAAAAATATATTGACTTATCATTTATGTATTTATGTTCTGTATTTTATTGACTTACGACATTGACAAGTCCAAATACCCCTTTTATAGGAGGTCAGTGGATGAAAAATAATAATAATAATAATAATATAGTGAGGTCCACGTTATAATGGCAGTGGAGAAAGATAGGAGAACAACGTTGCCGATCCTCTGTCTTGTCAATGCCTTCTATAGACGGTAGCTGATACAGGTTTATTAATGTAATATTAAATGTTCATTCTTGTTTAAAATAATCAATTATATTTTATTAAGCAATAAATTATATTTTTCAATATTTTTTATAAATGCTCATAACTAGTAGTTCTGTGAACAGTAGACCTCACGCAGTATTCTTATCCACAAGTACCTGATTGAAACTATAGACCTTATGGAAATACAGCAATAGACTGGCTTCTCCACACATCTGTGTAATCACTTGTCAGCTGATTTATAATGAATAATTCTATAGTCTGATTTTTACTCTTATATTGGCGTATGAAGGAGGCTCCTTTTTCCTTTTATATTATCCTTGAAATGCAAAATGAACTTTGAACTTCCTCCAACATATAAACATTTTAAACAATAAGAGAAATGCCAAACCGTCGACTTGAATCTTAGACCTCACTTCACTCGGTCAATTAAGATGGAATATTTTGTTGATTAATTATTAATTCTACGTTGTTAAAAGACGATCTGGTAACAGAGCAAAGCGAGAAAGAAGAGATAGCGCTATCCACTTTTTTGAATGATAGACAAGGATAGCAATACCATTGCTAATCAAACACTGCCATTATAACGTTAACCTCACTATAAACCTGAGCAGCTGTTCAATAATAAGACTGCAATATTTTGTCATCATGAATTCGACAAGAATTTCACAAACTTCTTCCCAATTGCACGTATGTTTATTGAATTTAACCCTGGTTAAGTGACGTCATTGAGCTTAACCAATGCCAGGAGAACTAACCCGTACATTTGTAAAAGCCAAAGTTTTTCCAAAGTGAGGTCCACGTAATAATGGCAGTGTTTGATTAGCAATGGTGTTGCTATCCTTATCTATCATTCAACAAAGCGGATAGCGCTATCTCTTTCTCGCTTTGCTCTGTTGCCAGATAGTCTTTTAAAAATGTAGAATTAATAATTAATTAACAGAATATTTCATCTTAGTTATGAACATTCATTATGATATTATTGAAAAATATGATTTCTTGCTTAATAACATATAACTGATTATTTTAAACAAGAAAGAACAGTTAATACAGTATTACATCAATAAACTTGTATCAGTTACCGTCTATAGAAGGCATTGACATGACAGAAGATCGGCAACGTTGTTTTACTTTCTTTTTCCACTGCCATTATAACGTGGACCTCACTATATTTATTATATTATACATAGATAGACCACTCGAGCAGAGTATCACAAACTGGGAACTTGACAAATTGAAAACACGACGGAATGAAAACTTTACATACTGAAAATGTAACGAATTTCAAACTTGACAAACTGAAATCTTGAAGAATTTAAAACAGGCCTATAACCATCCTCGGTTAATTAAAAATCTATATGAGAAATGTCAAGTTAATGAGTTGAGTAGTTGAGACGTGATGATGCGTCATTCGTGAATTTCCTATCCCATACGTGTATAAACCAATTCTTTCCTTTATTATATTATAGAAGATTTTAAATAAATAGAATTGAAATTGGAATCTGTTGCAGACGACAGTAGTCAGCAGGCGTGTGCGAAGGACACCCTAAGTCTGGACTTTGACCTAGACAGCTGTGATGTGAGGAGTGTGGACAGTGTCTCTAGAGCAACATCCTCAGCTGTCTCCGAAGCTGACGACTTGGAAAATGATCCTCTTGAAGAGGTAACAAATTACAACTCCATTCTAAATAGTGGGGTCCACGTTATAATGGCAGTATTTGATTAACATTGGTGTTGCCATCCTTCTATAATTCGAAAAAGCAGATAGCGAATGTATCAAATCATGGTGTTGTGTATCAAGTTGTGATGATACTGTATCATATTCTTGTGATTCTGTATCATATGTGTTGATACTGTATCATGTTGGGGTTGTTCTTGTTCTATAGTGAGGTCCACGTTATAATGGCAGTATTTGTTTAACACTGGTGTCTATCATTCCACAAAGCAGATAGCGAATGTATCAAATCATGGTGTTGTGTATCAAGTTGTGATGATACTGTATCATATTCTTGTGATTCTGTATCATATGTGTTGATACTGTATCATGTTGGGGTTGTTCTTGTTCTATAGTGAGGTCCACGTTATAATGACAGTATTTGTTTAACACTGGTGTCTATCATTCCACAAAGCAGATAGCGAATGTATCAAATCATGGTGTTGTGTATCAAGTTGTGATGATACTGTATCATATTCTTGTGATTCTCTATCATATTGTGTTGATACTGAATCATGTTATGGTTGTTGTTCTTGTTCTATAGTGGGGTCCACGTTATAATGGCAGGTAGTATTTGATTAACATTGGTGTTGCTATCCTTGTTATCATTCCACAAAACAGTTAGCGAATGTATCAAATCATAGTGTTGTGTATGAAGTTGAGATGATACTGTATCATATTGTGGTGATACAGTATCATGTTATGATTGTTGTTCTTGTTCTATAGTGAGGTCCACGTTATAATGGCAGTACTTGATCAACACTGGTGTTGCTACCCTTGTCTATCATTCTACAAAGCAGATAGTGCTATCTTTTTCTACCTCTGCAACTTTGCCAGATTGTTTTTCAATAATGCAGAAATATAATTAATTGACAAAATACTAAATCTCAATTTTGAAAATGTACTTTTTAATAATTGAAAAATATGTTTTTCTGACGAAATTGAGTACCTATTCTGAACAATAATGAACAGTTTTAACATTACATTAGATATACCAGTATCAGCTGCCGTCTGTAGAAGACGGCAGATAATCGGCATCATTGTTCTCCTATTTCTCTCCATTGCTATTTTAACGTGGACCTCACTATATTGGGAAAATATATTCACTGTTAGCCTACCATGCAAGTTGACTGATACTTACTAATATGTGAGAATCTAGATTAATACCTGATTTTTTAAAATCAAATTAATTGTTTAATTTCCATAGAATAACAACATGATATTATATAATAACAATGAACATATACTATAAGCTTTAAAATGGAAATCACCTTAGACCAGTTATAGAATAGACACGCTGGGAAGTCTAGCATCTGAAGCCAACATCTACTGCCATATCGCCAAATCGTGACGTCATCATCGGATAGAAAACTTTCAGATTGTGGCTATTTCAGAAGGATGTAAATTATTATGTATTAAAATGATAAACTCCCGCTGCGCTCCCGCTGAAATAGACACAATCTGCTATGGAAAACAATGTAAACAAACTCTACAGAAAAGTTTTCTATCTGATGCTGACGTCACGATTTGGAGAAATGTCAGTAGATGTTGACTTCATCGACTTTCAGTATGAATATACAATGGGCCGTGTCTATTCTATTGCTGGTCTAAGGAAATCACCACCAGCAAAAGTACAACTTGCTTGCTGGTGAGTCTATCCTGTTATTAAATTTAACAATAAATGATATATTGTTGAATTATTTAATTAGTGTAGAAAAAACTACATAGTACTCTTTTTTAAACTTCTTTTCATAAACACTACCAGTTCAAGCTTTTAAACAATTTTCAAGTGTCTTTTTTTTAAGTAGTGTTAATGTGTGTTTATTTTAAAAAGGGTACTATTTAGTTTTTCTATATTAATTAAACAATTCAAGTAGCCCTTTTTAAATACTTTATTAGGAATATTATTAACTTGATTTTAATTGAAGATTTGATTTGATCCCTTGTTTGTCCAGGACCTAGAAGAACTGAAACAGTGAGTGCAAGAGTTGGCCTTGAAAGTATAATTTGCTCACTGGTGTGAATCTATCTTAATACTAGATTCAACAGTAAATGAAATATTGTTGATTTGATTTGATGTGTTGTTTGTCTAGGACCTGGAAGAACTGAAACAGCGAGTGAGAGAGTTGAACATAAAAAGTACAATTTCCTCACTGTTGGGAGTCTATCCTAATACTAGATTTAACATTGAAATCTTGTTGATTGATTGATGAAATATTGTTGATTTGATTTGATGTGTTGTTTGTCTAGGACCTGGAAGAACTGAAACAGCGAGTGAGAGAGTTGAACATAAAAAGTACAATTTCCTCACTGTTGGGAGTCTATCCTAATACTAGATTTAACATTGAAATCTTGTTGATTGATTGATGAAATATTTTTTATTCAATTCAATCTCTTGTTTGTCTAGGACCTGGAAGAACTGAAACAGCGAGTGAGAGAGTTGGCCGTGCGGGACAACGTGAGCCGCTCGAGTGAGAACGTGTCATGGGAGAACGAGTTGACGGCGACCATAGACAAGCTGGACAATGCGCTGCTGATGCGGGAGTGCGAGCTGGAGCTGAGGGAGTCGTGCGGGGTTGGCAGTGTGGGTGCCATGTCTGGTGATGCGGGGTTCTTCAGTGGGGCCTCCAGTGGGGTGGACAGCATGGGTGGGCTCTGTGATGGGGGAAGTCAAGGCAGTGATGGCAAGGGCTGCAGTGATGTTGGGAACCAAGGGATTGATGACAGGAAGACCAAAGATGTTGGCAACCAAGGGTTTGATGTTGGGAATCAAAGGGTTGATGTTGGGAATCAAAGGGTTGATGTTGGGAATCAAATGGTTGATGTTGGGAATCAAATAGTTGATGTTGGGAACCAATGGGTTGATGGCAAGAACTGCAGTGATGTTGGGAACCGAGGGATTGAAGATGGAAACCAATACTTTGATGGCAAGAACTGCAGGTATGTTGGGGACCAAGGGTTTGTTGCTGAGAACAAAGTGTTTGATGTTGGAAACCAAGGTATTGATGGTAAGAACACCATAGATGTTGGGAACCAAGAGATTGATGCTAGAAATCAAAGGATTGTTGTTGGAAACCAAAGGATTAATGTTATAAACCAAGGAATTAATGTTGGTGACCAAGAGTTTGGAGCTGAGAACAAAGGGTTAGAAGTTGAAAGCCAAGGCCTTGATGGCAAGAACACCAAAGATGTTGGGAACCAAAGAATTAATGTTGAGAATCAAGGGTTCAAAGCTGAAATCCAGGGGTTTGAGGCTGGAAGCCAAGGTTTTAGTGGGAGGACCACCATAGATGTTGTCAAACATAGTTCTGATGTTGTTGACAATTGTAGAGATGTTCTGAACCAAGGGATTGTTGGCAAGACTACCATAGATATTGTCAAAAATAGTTCTGATGTTGTTGACAATAGTAGACAGGTTGTGAATCAAGGGGTAGACGTGGACAAGAGCAGAAATGATGTCATTGACACTGTTAGGGGTGTTTTTCATGGTGTTGGTGATGTTGCGAACCAAGACATTAATTGGAAGAGCATCACAGATATTGCCAATCATAGTTCTGATGTTGTTGAGAGTGTAAACAGCATAAGTGATGTTGCTGATAGTTGTGATGCTTATAAAGACAGAGGTGATGCTGTGAATCAAGGAAGTGATGTCAAGAACATCAGTGGTGTTGTAGAGCAAAATATTGATGTTAAGAATATCAGTGATGAGACCAGTAAACTTGTTCACCACGGTAGTGAATGTGTTGATCAGAGAAGTGAATTTGTCAGCCAAAACACTGAAATTGTTCCCCAGGATGGTGATGACATCAGTCAAAGCACTGATGTAGTGTTTTTGTGAAACAGTGTCAATCAGAGATCAGTGATGTTTTCAAAGAATGCTTATAGTTGAATAGTCTGGACAAGATATTTTCGAAACAGGAGTGTCCTCCATACCATCTGTGATTTTGTGGACTTTGTCACTAGGCTACTATTATTTTCAATCACTCAAGAATCGGTTCATTTTTGCAAAGAATGCAGGAAATGATAGTTGAATAGTCTGGACAAGATATTCTCGAAATAGAAGTGTCTACCATACCATCTGTGATGTTGTGGACAGTGTCACTAGGCTAATATTATTTTCAGTCACTTGAGAATCGGTTGATGTTTGCAAAGAATGCAGGAAATGATAGTTGAATAGTCTGGACAAGATATTCTCGAAACAGAAGTGTCTACCATACCATCTGTGATTTTGTGGACATTGTCTCTAGGCTACTATTATTGGCATCCACTACAAAATCGGGAGGTCATTGACAAAACAACATGTAAAGTTTTAAAATTTGTACTGAGGTATCTCTAAATGACAACAAATCATATTTTAGTTGCCTTCTTTCTCAATGGTTGAGCCCTCATCAAATAATATACATTTTCCGTTATTTTCGAGTCCAATTCAATTGTCTTGAACAGCTGACTAATATTTTTAATGTAATAGAATAATATTATGTTCAAATCCACTTGGAAATCCAATCTCAATAATTATTGTCTTCATTAGCTCAATAATATAGAATATTCAAGTCCTCCCCAAGAATAATTATTAGGAAATTGATGATCTGATCTAGATATAATTATTTTAACATCTTCCAAGATCTAGTCTTCAAGTAGTTGATACTTAGAGTTGAAATGTCTTGCGCAAAAGCTTTGTTGATTCTAGAAATTGAATATTGTTAATCTGTTCGAACTTATAAAGGCAGATTGTTTTAAAATAATAAATGTATTATAACTTCACGTTAATTGTAAATTTATTAGTGATTTTTAATTGGTTGTATCTTAATTCAACAGTATATCGCTACTTTATTGTTACTGTTATTTTCTTTCAAATTGATCTGTTAAGGCTGTTCGTTACATCTTTTTATTTCTATATAAATTGGATAATATTTTTCAATATAATTGAAAAGTAATATAGATAGAAAAATTGGCAACTGAAATTTTTAAGTGGTCTAATAAGAGAGTTATGGGTTGTTGAAGTGCTAAACTCAATTTTCTTTCCAGATCATAAACGGTTTCGAATTTTCCATTGGAGTGTTTTAATACATTCAGTATATCATTGGCTTTGTTCCAATATGCGTTTTTTCGCGATAATTGCTAAAATAAACAAGTTATCAAATTTACAAAAAATGTTACATTTTTATTTATGAACGAACGATATGGGGAATAAAATGTTTTAGTTTGGAAAGATACATTTTTTGAATTTTTAAGAGAAGTTATAATAATATACCTAGTCGAAACCGTTTATGATCTGGAAAGAAAACGGAATCTAGAAAGTTAGCACTTCAACAACCCATAACTCGCTTATTAGACCACTTAAAAATTTCAGTTGCTACTTTTTCTCACTCTTATAATGATCTTAACAGTCATTTTGAAAAAGATTATCGAATTTAAATAATAAAAAAGTGTACCGAACAGACTTAAGCTACGTTTACACCTAAGTTATTAAAAAATGTTAATCATACACATAATGAACTTATGTGTTTGTAAAGTTCCATTCAAACCAATAGAATCTATTTAGATTAAAAATTTTTTTATAACTTTGGTGTAAACGCAGCTTTGTTGGTTGTGAACTAGTTCAAATTAGATGGATAGTATTTTTGTTTAGAATTACAACATTATTTATGTAATCTATTTATTTATTTTATATATGTTTCTTAATGGTTGTATAGTTGTTAGAATTAGCTGGGTAGTTGACTATATTTATAACAATATTTATTATTCAATTATTGTTATAGTTGTCAGCAGTTATCAATTTTTAATTGCATTTTTAGTTTTATCTACTTGAAAGAAACACGTTGAAGCTTATTTTGCTGTATAATAGGGCTGTGCAATCGAATAGTTATTTCTGGTTTGGTAACTGTTGTTTTTAAAATTAGGTTTTTCTAATTGGAAAAATATCAATTTGTTTTTAGATGTCTGGTTGTTTGGAGAACTTGGTAGCTAATAAGAGAAATTAAATTTTAATTGAAATAACAAAAGTAATGTACTGACTCTTTGCCATGATATGTGATAATATTCAAACATCCAGGATTAAAACTTTAGAATAATTTTAGTTCCAAAAGTTATTTGATTATTTGAAACAAAAATCATTAATATAATTAGTTATACATTATTCTTTACTAATAATGTATATAGAATCGCATAATAAATTTGCTAATTTAAAATTCATGTTAACTCTACTATATTATTGTATTACTGTATTTATTATTCAAGTCAATTGATAGATATGGTGTTAATTTATTTATCAATCATTCTATAAAAACAATATTTTACAAATAAATGAATTAATTTGGTTTTTGTCGTTTTTTTAACCCTATAAAAGTTTATAGGAGTAAAATGTTCAATTTGGAAAATTTTATTGAGTCAACACGTAATATTTCCAATGAATAAATTAATTTCTATCTTTCTGATACGTGGTCTATAGTGAGGTCCACGTTATAATGGCAGTGGAGAAAGATAGGAGAAAAACGTTTGTCACTGTCTTGTCAATGCCTTCTATAGACGACGATAGCTGATACAGGTTTATTGATGTAATATTAACTGTTCATTCTCGTTTAAAATAATCAATTATATTTTTCAATAATTTCATAATTAATATGAAATATTCTGTTAATTGATTATCAATTCTACATCGTTAAAAGACGATCTGGCAACAGAGCAAAGCGAGAAAGAGATAGCGCTATCGCATATGAATGCTAGACAGTTTAGCAATACCATTGCTAATTAAACACTGTCATTATAATGTGGACCTCACTATAGTGCTTGCATAGTAGCCTAGAGGTTCGGAGTTCAAACCCATGTATGAACAAACGTTTTCGACCAGGTCACTCCCGAGTGATCGAATGAGCACGTTTTATTGTTGGTCCCGGCTGAAGTATGACAGTTAATGACGGTGGTAACAGACAATTGGAAACTTTGCTGTATTATCAATTCTACTGAATTCATAAGGTGGTTCTCACTACAAAGCTCTGTAAATGGGTACGGCTTCGGACACATCAATTTTGTAACTACCTTCTCAAACGTGGAATCGTTTTTACCTCCTACTTTTGTTCTCATAAATGAGGAGGTGACATGCAAAAGCGAACATATCCAAAAAAATCAAAATTGAGATTATTAGTGGTCTGCATTCTACGGCTTCATTTATATCTCGAGATGATATCAGATTCAAGCAAAAAAAATTATATCCCATAGTTTTCCGTCCTCAAAGATCAGCATTTCAAGCAAAAACGAACGTATCCATCACTATGTTCAATGCAAAAAACGACATATCCCACTGGCCAATGAGAGGGCAGTATTCAGTGTCATGTGACTTGTTTGAATCCCATGATGCACTACAAAAGTTTGGTTATGTTCAGTACAAAGCTTTCTAGTTCAGTGCATGAGTTCGGAAATACAGTTTACAGTTGTAGTTAATTTTGTTTCTCTGTATACAGTTTATTAAAAATGGACGAAAGTTTAATTTCTGTGAAAGACGGCAATTCTGGTTCAAGAAAGAAACAAAAGACTATTAGTGCGCGAGGAAAAAAGAAGATTGAAAAGTACAGTGCTCCTTCAGGATCCAACACATTCATTCCGTGCTCACATAATAACAAACGTTTCAAGTGCTTTGAGGTGAGGCCAGCGGATGCTAAACAACTACGAGAAGCTATTTACAAGTTTCCTGATAAATTTCATCAAGATTCAAAATTAAGTTCACTCATGAGCTTCAAGAATGTTAAAAGAAGACGACCAAACCAAAAGAACAACACCGGTAAGCCCAAGCCCCGCAGTTACAATGTGGAATATCAAGTTTTTAAAGTGAATGGGAGGGTAATAAAAATTTGTAAAAAACTGTTTCTGCACATTACAAGAGTGAAACCAACAAGATTGAATAACATAGCCAATAAAATTACTTCAAACAGGAGCTTGAGGGAGACTCGAGGAGGTGATCACGTTAGCCACAAGTCAACTGCAAAAAAAGAATCGGTGCGGCAGTTCATAGGTAACTTAAAAGGGAGAGAAAGCCACTACAACCGAAGAAAATCCAAGCGAATTTATTTAGATTCCGATCTGAACATAATTAAATTGTTTAAAATTTACAATAGTTCAGTTGGTTTGGAGTTACAAGTGACAAAGTCCATGTTTCGAAGAGAATTTTGTCGGTTTAATATAGGTTTTAAATCACCAGCAAGTGACATTTGTAGTTTTTGCAACAAAATTGATATACAGATGGCAAAGGAAAAGAGTGCAAACTCACGATGTAATGACACTATTAATAGCCTGATTTTAAAAAAGAGAGTCCATAAGATTCGAGCAAAAGCTTTTTATGAACTGATGAGAGAGAAGTGCCCAAATGACTTATCTGTCTGCTTTGATCTACAACAAGTGCAACCGTTACCAAGAAGTCCCGTTCAAGAAGCATTTTATTTGCGTCAATTGAGCTTCTATGCTTTATGCATGGTTGATATTGAAGCAAAATCCCCAGTATTCTACACTTGGACTGAGCCTGAGTCCGGAAGAGGATCAACAGAGGTGTCATCTGCTCTTTTTAACTATTTGAAGAATCTAGATTTAACAGGAATTAGGCGTTTGCGGTTATTTTGTGATGGATGCGGCGCTCAAAACAAAAATAACATTGTGATCCACACACTGATATATTTTCTTGGGACTCACTGTTGTAATGTTGAAGAGATCCTAATAACGTTTCCAGTAAGAGGACACAGCTTCTTACCAGCTGATAGGGTTTTTGGCCAAGTTGAAAAGAAACTACGAAAGAAACCTGTCATTCAGAATAAAGAAGAATACTATTCGATCTATGAAGAAGTTGGAGAATTGAGAAAGTTGGGTGAAAACTGGAGCTTGCTAGACACAAAATGTTTGTCAGGTCGTTTCAAAAATATTGAGTTAATCAGCCAGAAAAAAAGAATCATTATAAAGAAGGAGTGTGTTGTCAGAAGTGATGGGAACAAGACAGTAAAAGCTGTTACAGTGAAAGCAATGGAAAATTTCAGATTTGAGGATGAGAATGAAGCATTTTTGAAGTTGTACAAAAAAGGATGGACGCACAGAAGATGTTTTCAAGAGCCAATTGAAGCATTGCCTCTCGGTCACCCTATCTCCTCAGCCAAGAAAAAGGACGTCGATTCTCTTTTGAAGACACTTTATGGTGATGACTGGAAGAATGATGAAGCTCTTCAGTGGTACAAGAATGTATTAGAAAATGAAGAGGAATCTGAAGCAGCACACAACGATCCTGATCCATGTGACTGTTTAGAAGAAGATTGTGGACTCCATATTTAATTTATCCAAATATTACAAGGTGATGACTTATTTACATATTTTGAAGATACTCTATATTCATTGAAATTTGCATAATTTAATTACATTCTTACTTATGATTCTTTTTTATTTTGTGTATGATACTGATCCATATGACTGTTTAGAAGATTGTGGACTCCATATTTACTTATCCAAATATTACAAGGTGATGACTTATTTACACATTTTGAAGATACTTTATATTCATTGAAATTTGCATAATTGAATTTATATTCTTACTTATGATACTTTTTTATGTTGTGTATTATGCTTACATCTCTTTCGATAGACTCTTTTTTGCTGGAACATTGTGCCCAAACAAATCAAAACATATCCACATGCGAATCAAGCAAAAAAATACATATCCTCCTGGTTCAGTCAAAAAAAAACTTATCCATATTTAAATTGAAAATAACTAAGTAATCCTATGAATTCTATCAAAAACTCTTGTTCTTTATTGATATTCTTTATTTACTAAATATATATGCATTTATTTGAAGACAAATTTTGATAATTGATTGAAAAATCAGTTTTTTCACATTCCTGAAAATTCTCTTACTTGTGATATGTTCGCTTTTGCATGTCACCTCCTCAAATCTCTACCGATTTACTAACCTCTATACAACACTCCTCTCTAACTACCGAGCTTCTGTTCTACTGTTCTAAGCACATTATTAGCTTTTTGTTTTTGATGGCTGACGGTGAAAGAAAATAGGTTTGTTTATTGATAGATTTTTATAAATTTTATTTAATTCATTGCATTTAATATTTATAAATTGAATTCTCAAATACTTTTCAATAAATTACAAAGTCAGTTTAAAATACAGAAACCAAATGTGAGTTGAATCATTTCCATTACGAATGGAAGCATCGTCTGTGGAATCCAACACAAAAGTAAGTACTTTTAACTTACTACTTTAATTTTAAATTTATCTGAAAAACATGACTTATTTTATAAAAACCTAACAACATTCCCAAAACTGCATTACTTGCAGCACTATTTTACTGTTATTAAATCCAATAGTTTCAAGCTATTTTCGACTCTGCGTTTAACCTAAAAATGTTAAGAAAATTAGTTTGTTTGCAGTTTTGCACTCTACTTCTACAGTTTTTAGTTGTTTGTTTTAAATTAAGTTGATTTCATATCTAACACCCTAATTTTTATTTTAACATTATTGCTTTATTTTTTGAATTTGTTGATATTTATGTCAAGTTTCTAATTCTAGCCTAATATTAAAGTTATAGTTGAGATTTTAATCTTACAGTTAAATTTTATATTTATTTCTTGGTTATAAAAGAAAAACTAACTTATTACTGCAGATAAGAACAAAAAAGCATAAAAGTATCAAATTAAACTTGGTATAGCTGAAATCTATAAAGAACAAGTTAGTTATTTTTAGTATTTACCGGGATCAATAACCTACTTTTTATCTTTTCATAGGGATTGTTTCATGATTTAGTATTGCAGTCCATCTACAGTCTACAGAGACACATGAAACTACCTATCTGCAGCCATCTCTAGTTTATTGTGTATTAATTGTTTTATTCTTTGACGAAGTCTGTCTGGCGACTGCCGGTCATGGACTGAATTACTGAGAGCTTATCATCTTTTATTTATTTACTTCATCATTCAGAATTACACAACTTACAGAAAAGTACCACAGGCTTATAAGCCCAAAACGGTTCCAATTCTAATTTAGACAACAGTCCAAATGTAGCTAGGTTATGTGTCATTTAACATTCTTCAATTTTTTCATATTTCTTATTTTTAGTAGGCCTATGAATATTGAGGTCAAATCCTCAATTATCACAGAGCTTAATATTCATAATGTATCATTTGTATTGATACTGTATCATTAAATGATACAGTACAAAACTGTATCTCTCAGTACAAAATGTTTAAATATTTATGGTCTAATATCACCATGAATATAAAATTGCATTTTACAGACTTTTTTACCATATTTTTAATTTATCACCATAAAGGTAATATGGCATGGTTAAGAAAACTTTACTGGACATTTTTTTTCCTTTTTAATCAGTTTTTTACTGCAAATAAAAACAAAAGAGAATAGAAATAGCAAATTAAACTTGGTATAGCTGAAATCTATACAGAACTAGTCTGTTATTTTTAGTATTCATCTGGATCAATAACCTACTTTTTATCTTTTCATAGGGCCTGTCATATTTATCATTTTTAGTATGAATATTGAGGTTGTCCACAATTTTCACAAAGCCTAATATTCATACTGTATCATTTTTGTTGATACTGTATCATTAAATGATACGGTACAATACTGTACAAAATTATTAGAAATTTATGTATTGATATCACCATAAATTTTATGGTAGGTTAATAAAATCTCTCATTCTTCCAAGGAATCATGTTGTATGGCCTTGAACATTGGGTGCAGCTAGTGGAGTTAATAGAATTCTCCTGCTTCAAAAGAAGGCCATACGAATTATTACTGGCTCAGGAATTATTGACCACTGTTGTCCTCTCTTCTGTGTCGAATCCATCATGACAGTGATATGCCTCTACATCTTCGTATCACTGAAAAAAGTTGAGATTTCTCTGGAGAGTATGCGACAGCCACAACTTTGACACCAGGGGCAGGTACCAGGTCGACATTCCATTCACAAGGCTGAGCAGAGTGAGGAATAGCCCTAGCCACCTAAATTCAATTCAATTCAAATCAAATTTATTTCCTCCACAAAATTCAACAATTACAAAATTTAGGATAATGTACCTTAATCTAGTTTACTTACATTCTATCAACAAAATAAAGGTACAAGAGGTGGAAATGAAACCACTGGCATAAGTGAAAATCACTTGTTCGCCAGTAGGAGTAGCATATTGTCAAACTTCGGTCATTAAAACAAAAAAAAAAATGTATAGCCTACAAAATAACATAAATAAATTACAACTTATATTCTAAGAGAATTAAATCAAGCTATGTATCGAGACTCTTAAATTTAGCAGAATAGTAGTACAATTACAATGGATGTAAATTAAATTATCTACACAATATACAAATCAAAATAATGACTCTCAGTTATCCATTTCTTAATATTCCTTGGTACACTTTTGGAAGGTAGTTCTATGATAAGCCCGGGTGGAATAGAATTTATTAGTTTTGGAGCTATATAAATTAATTGCTTACGAATAAGTGTTAGGTTTGAAACATATGATGCGAATTTGTACAAATTATACCTAGTCCTATGATTTTCATTATTTAATTGCATAAAATTAAAATTGTATCTACAAAAATATTTAATCACGCTCAAAACATACATTTGTCTTACTGTCATGACTCTAATATCCTTGAAAGCACTCATTGAGGGATAAATGGTTGGTTTATTCAATATTGTTTTTATTATCATTTTTTGCACTCTAAATAAAGGAATTTAGAAAGGATTTCTAAATGCCAGACTATTAGGCTTCCGGCAGCAGCTAGGTCTCTACTAACCAAGGAGTTTCTCCGGGGCACCTAAAATTTTTGATACAAACTCCTGTATGAAATGAATGAGTTTTTCAGTGTTCCTGAAAGGACTATCAATGTGTTTTACAAAAGTACCTGAATCTTACTGTGATATTTCTGTTTTTTGATAGACTGAACTCTATATTTATTAAAAACCAATTTTAGTACCTTTTGAACTTTGGCGAACCAATTGCTGTATTTGATGGCTTAAAGGCAATAAAAATTATTATCATTATTAATATGGCATGGTTGAGAAAATACTACTGCACATTTTTTCCTCTTTTAATCTGTTTTTTGTGGTGGATTTTGCAGGGAATGGAGTCTGTGGCAGCAGTGGTGGTTGGAGGCGGCGAATCGGAGGTGGTAGTGTCCCAGTGGGGCGGCGGTGGAGGGGCGGTGTATTGGCAACAGGCGGCGGAGGAACATGGCAGCAATAGTGTCCCGGAGGCAGTGCCTGTGTCCACTAATGAAATGCATACGGCTGGTGAAGGTTAGTCAAGTTAATATTAACGATATTGAGGTTAATGTACAGTTAACTTGAGTACAGGTATGTAAGGCGCCTGTGGCCAGGAATGAGATGCATATTATCCAGCCCACAAATGGTGAAGGTTATTGACGTCATGCAGAAAAGATAGCCCAAAAATATATCCCGTGGATTGTGGAATTAATTTAGAGTAACCGTCCACTGGAACCGTATTCAACCGATCCGTTCGGCCGTTGGAGCGGACGAACCTGCCGGCCGTTAATTCGGCCGAATATGGTCGTCCATTGGAACCGTTTACGTCAGTCTAGTTCAGTAGTTTGCTGAACTATTGAATATTGAATTAACTACTGTCATAGCCACCAAAATTTTTCATAAGCAATGATTATATTGAGATATTGAAAATTGACCAACAAATAACCACTAAATTAGTTATTCATTCAATAATGTTACATTCAGATCCTAATTGTTCAGTAATCTTTTGTCTACAGATTCCTTTGATTAACATCACGACAATGATATCTTTTGTCTCGCATATCCCACAATGGAACATGAACCAAACTCATCAACTTTTCATTTTCCATAGTTAAAACTATATAAAACAGAACAAGTTCAAAAAACAAAAACAGGCAAGAGTGTGAAACAATTTTGAGGTTATGATGATGTTGTCTCAGCTCGACTTCGGCCGGATAGAGCCGGAAAATCTCATTCAATTCGGATCAAACAATGGATCGGCCGTGCCACGGACGTATGAACCTGTTGCAATTGACGAGCATCTATAGCTTTCTTTGTTGGTGGATCGTTCGGACGAGTTCGGTAGTTTTCGGCCGATGCTAGTTCGGACGAAAACGGTTCTAGTGGACGGCCCACCGTAAATAAAGTGCTTGTGGCCAGTAATGAGATTCACACCCGGCCTACAGCTGGTGAAGGTTAGTGACGTCATACAGAAAAGATAGCACAATAAGATATCCCGTGATTTGTAGAATTAATTTAAAGTTTGGAAGTTTTGTATCAAATTATGGTGTTGTTTATCAAGTTGAGAGGTTAGTGTATCATGTGTGGTGATACTGTATTAGATACCATAGAGAAAAGATAGCATTCGAAGATATTCCATGGTTTGTAGAATTGATTTCAAGTTTGGAAGCTACGTATTAAATTATGGTATTGTGTATCAAGTTGGGATCTTACTGTATCATATTGTGTTGATACTGTATCATTTATGGTGATATGTCATGGTATAGGGTGTTTAGCCTATGTTGCAAATGTCAATGTCAACTCAATCCGATAGTCATTTTAGTCTAGTTGTTTTTCATTCAGCAGATGTTCTATCAGTAACCACTAACCCAGTTTAATTGTACTTTATATTTCGGTTGCTTCTTCTTCACTGCCTCATGTACGTCAGTCAAGAAGAATCAACAAAATTTGTTGTGTGGGACTGATGTGCAACACCAGGCATCGAGAGCTGTTTGACGTCCCCAGGGTGCGCCTCCAGAGATCGCGGGTATGCTATAGGAGTTCAGCGCTATGCTACTTCAACAGGCTGCCTGCAGTTGGACTTCAGCGTGTTCGAGAGAGTTGTGACCGGTTTCCTGAGAATTGATTGATTGATTGCTTGAGTACTTTATTTATGTAGATTACAATATATACTGGCTTATACACTTATATACAATAGCTTACAATACAGCTAAATTATAGATGAATTTACATAATATAGACTAAGAAAATAATTATTGAACTGTATATGATATGAAAAAGTAATTTATAATATAATAACTATAGATAATTATATTGTTATGCATCTACATAAATTGGCGGAGCTTTGGACATATCAATGTCCATTCTTCGGAAACAATATTAAAAATATCCTCCCCACTAACTCCCTACCAGAGAACAAGGATTTATTACGATGTCCAGGAATATGTGAATGATGACCTGTCTCAAATGTTATCTGGCTAAAGAGCAGGGCCTCGTATGATAAATATTTTTCGATCTGAACTTGATCACTGCCAACTTGATCAATTAGTGTTTTTTGTTATTTATTTTATTCATGACATGACGCCATCGATCCTACAATTGTGGGTCATGCATGAAGAAGGTATAAGCATAGAGAAACAATAGCGTAAGTAGATATCCCATGGTATAGGGAATTTATGTCGCAACTTTTACTGTTATCTCAAGCCGATTACTGTCGATTATTGTCAATTTTTACTGTTTTGTTGGGGTGATAGTGTATGAACGGCACAACTTGAGAGACTACCAGGGTCACACAGCTGCATAGGAAAGAACTACGTGAACTATCGGCGACATAAATGCCCTATATCATGGGATATCTACTTATGCTATCGTTTCTCTATGGTATAAGGTTGTGTTGTCAGAGCTTTCAAAGATATAATCTTCATTTTCTTCTCACTTCTTTTTCTTCTTATTCTTTGAGTGGGCATCACTGTCCAAACTTCGCCAGGTCATCAAATAAAAAATTCGTTCTATTCTATTCTTCCTCTTCTTCTTCCATACCTTTTTCCCCCTCCTCCTGCTTCTTCTTTCTCCTTCACCTACTTCATCTTTTGTTCTTCAACTTTTCTTCCTCACCGTTTATTTCTTTCTCCTCATTTTCTCTCCTCTTCCGTTTGTTCTTAGCCTTCCCTCCTCCTCCTTCTTCTCCTCCTCCTCCTCCTCCTCCTCCACTTCTTCCTCCTTCCTCGCCCTCCTTGTTGACAATTTTTCTATCTATCTATTTATTTGTGAGAGGAACACATCAATAAAGCTGAGCTTTAGTGTTTACGAGTTTGTGTTTCTTGAATAGTTCCAAATTTTCTTAAATAACTCAATATTTTTCGTTAAAAATGGCAATTGAGTGGAATATTTCTAATTAATTTATCAATTTAAGCCATCTAAATTCAAAATTTAAAGTTTTAATGTTTATTTTGGACCAAAATGTTATAAAAATTGTACACGTGAAATTCTAACCTTATCTTGGACTTTGTCATGTATAAATTTGGAAGAAAAATAGCACAAGGACTATCTTATTATTTATCTTTCAATGTTATTACGTTAGTGTCATTTGCATTGTAAATAAATGTAAATAAATAATTGAAAAATATTTATACAAAATAATAACATTTCTATAATATGAAACAATGAATTTGATTCATTTCATTATGGAAACATTCCACAACATCTCTGACTAAAGTGTTAAATTTATCAATGATTTTCATTATCTGTAATATAATAAAGGAAAGAATTGGCTTATGCACGTATGGGATGGTCATCATCACATCTGAACTACTCAACTGAATAACTTTAAATTCTGCATATAGATTCTTAATTTACCTAGGATGGTCATACGCTTATTAAAAATTCTTCAAGATTTCAGTTGGTCAAGTTTTTAATAGAACCCTTGCAGAGCACGGGTTACCATCTAGTATTTGAGTATTAGCCTATATTCATAAAATAGAAATAATTCACTATTTTTAAAGTAGAAGTACTGTACGTATTTTACAGGAATCAAAACTAGAATAAATTGTAACTAGAAAACTACTGAACTGATTAACTTGAAATTTTGCATAATAGCCTAGATTATAATTATTATTGAACGAAAATCCTAAATGAATGCTGCAAATCACCCCGAAGACCTCTGCTACTGCAGACATTGACAACGGGGCTAACAGCTAGATGAAAATTCGATGAGAACTACTATCCAAAAAAAAGTTGTTTTTTTTTTGGATAGTAGTTCTCATCGAATTTCCATCTAGCTGTTAACCCTGTTGTCAATGTCTGCAGTAGCAGAGGTCTTCGGGGTGATTTGCAGCATTCATTTAGGATTTTCGTTCAATAATAATTATATATTAATTAGCATTTGAATAAATGCATTCTCTATTTAATTCCATCTGTAACTAGTTGGCTGCTATGGCATATAAAATGAGCGCTGCTATCCAGAGATTGTCAGTTTGGTGTAAGGGCAAGCATTCCTGACTGGCAATTGGGAGGTACCGGGTTCGATTCCCGGGCTGGCAATTATTTTTTGGATAGTAGTTCTCATCGAATTTCCATCTAGCTGTTATCAATGTCTGCAGTAGCAGAGGTCTTCGGGGTGATTTGCAGCATTTATTTAGGATTTTCGTTCAATAATAATTAAATATTAATTAGCATTTGAATAAATGCATTCTCTATTTAATTCCATCTATAGCCTAGATTCTTAATTTACCAAGGATGGTTAAAGACCTATCTCAAATTCTTCAAGATTTCAGTACGTCAATTTTTCAAGTTTTGTATTAGACCCTTCCGGAGCCTGCTACCTGTTACCTGCTAGTCATTGATAAATGGATAATTTAAATAATTGAGAATCTTTCTGTATAACAAATAGGTTCTACTCTTTGTTTCTAAAAGTTATCTACTCATCTACATATTTATTTTCTGTTCTGAATATGTTAATTGTTCATTTGTTTCCATTAAGATATAGTGCTAGTATGCAATGGGTCTTGCAAGACCTGGCAATACGTTGTCATTTGTGATAAACAATCAATAATGGATTGAATTTTATCTATTTCATTATAGAATAATTCTACAAAATCTCTGACTACAGTGTTCAATTTATCAATGATTTTTACTTTCCTTGCCCTATTACCATAGGTAAGGAAAGTATTGCTTTCCGAAAATAATAAGGTACCCGAATTTCTAAATTTCTATACGTTTCAAGGTCCCCTGAGTCCAAAAAAGTAGTTTTTGAGTATTGGTGTGTGTGTGTGTGTGTGTGTGTGTGTGTGTGTGTGTGTGTATGAGTGTATGTGCGTCTGTGTACACGATATCTCATCTCCCAATTAACGGAATGACTTGAAATTTGGAACTTAAGGTCCTTACAATATAAGGATCCGACACGAACAATTTCGTTAAAATGCAATTCAAGATGGCGGATAAAATGGCGAAAATGTTGTCAAAAACAGGGTTTTTCGCGATTTTCTCGAAAACGGCTCCAACGATTTTGATCAAATTTATACATAAAATAGTCATTAATAAGCTCTATCAACTGCCACAAGTCCCATATCAGTAAAAATTTCAGGACCTCCGCCCCATCTATGCAAAGTTTGATTTTGGATTCCCCATTATCAGGCTTCAGATACAATTTAAACAAACAAAATCAAGTGGAAAAGATTGAGGATTAAAATCTCTACAATTAATGTTCAGTAACATTTTAACCTAAAATTCAAAATAAGCTCGAAATTCGAGAAAATGTTATTATTCAATTGCAAACTGTTGATTCTATTAAATCAATCACTATGAAGAGATAGCAGACTTCGCGTGTCTGTCTCCAGCGTTATTGTCCTGTCACCAGCTGGCTTGGATCTTTGAATAGTAGACTTGAGATGCGCATGTACACTAACGTCAGGTGATATTTTCATAACGGCAAGGAAAGTTGTGTGAGTGCGCCACACCAGATTTTTAATAATTATCATTGATAAATTGATGTAAATTCATTTTCCATAATTGTTTATTTTTATTTCCAGGCACTTTCCTTTGTCTTGACTGTGACATGCCACTCAACATTGAAATGAAGAAAGACCACCTACTAGTCTGCAAGTCACGTCACCAGGACTCCGACAAAGTGGACCGTCACCAAATCGTCACCTCGACACCAATTTCTCGTCCCACTCTGCTCACCTGCGTCTCCAACAACAACCAGTCACCGATTGTCCGCCTCACCACCACAAAAGAACACCACAACAGGCCTGCTTTACAATCTGTGGTCGTGGAAGGTCACACTCCGCTTGCTAGGTCAACCCTTGTGCACTCTGTGGTGGGTGACGACAATTCTAACAATTCTCCGCTCCCTAGGTCTGTACTTGAGCACTCTGTGGTCAATTGTAATAATTCTCCGCTGGCTAGGTCCGCTCTTGTGCACTCTGTGATTGATGGGGAAAATTCGCAAATTGCTAGATCCACAATAGTCATTCAAGAAGACTGTGCTAACAATACAACCATGGACCGATTTCAGACCATTGCTAACAATTGTGATAATACCACTCTGGGTAGATCCGCTGTCCTACAAACTGTTAACATAGAGGAGAACTGTGACAACACCACGATTACCAGGGGAGGTCTGTTGAGAGTAACCGATCAAAGTAACCGTTCCACACTGGGTAGACTGCAAACTGTGAATATTGAGGGTAACTGTGACAACGCTAGAGGCGGTATACTAACAGTTACCGACCAGAATAACCGATCTACAATACTTGTTTCCGAGGGGAATACAGTTAGTAGAGTGAATCTAATCACAACCTCTGAAGGGGACACAGTTGTTGAGAGGAGTGGAGGGGGAATGATGGGGCATACGGTGATATCACGAGCCGATATCATGGGGGAACGAACTGTCATCTCGAGATCAGACCTCATGGAGGAACAAGCAAGCTATGGAGCGGGAATGTTGTCCAGGGGAAATATTCTGACCAGTGTTTCGGATGACACCCAGATGTCGAGACCAACCCTTATCACGACAACTGTGAACAATCAACAACCAACCCTAATTGCCACCATGACAGAGGACGGTATTGTGGTTACAGCCGCCCCTGAAAGTCATCAACTACAGTTGATGGAGTCTGTAATCACAGATCAAACCGGTTTGGGTGAAGGTTATGTTACATCAACTACCACCACACAACCTAGGGTTAAGAGTTTACCAACAATTCAGTTAATCTGTCAACCGAACGGGAAACAATGTAAGGTTTACACAGATGAGGTGGAGAACTACAAATGTCCTGTTTGTAAATACACGACAACGACATCCTCGAATTTGAGTACACATAAATGTATCACACAGGCTGACAGGTTGAGGTGTAACGAGTGTTCATATGTGGCGGAGAGTTCAGGATCATTGAGTCGACACATGGTGTCTCACAGGAAATCGCGTAGCTCCTCCTCAAGTAGGCCTTTAAAATGTCCCCCCGATTTGGAGAAGTTGGTTGAGAAGCGACAGTTGGACAACATGGAGGAGGTTTTCGGGTGTACCCAGTGTGACTTCACTAGTAGCATGTATCTGTCGATTCGTCACCATGTAAACACGCATAACATTGAGAAACCCCTCCACTGCGACCAGTGTAGCTTCAGCTGTAAATTAGAGGTGAACCTTAGGAACCACAAGTTGACCCATGAAACGAAGGAGGAGAAGAAGAAGAAAAGAGTGTGGACTAAAAAGGTGAAGGTTGGGGGTGTGAGTATAGTGTGTAAGATATGTAGATACGCGTATGTGGAAGGGGAGGACCCCAACGATCATATAGACACACATTTAAAGATGGATCCTGATCAGCTGACGTTCTGTTGTCAGGTGTGTGGCGTGGCGTTTGCCACTGTGAAGTCGTCACGTGATCATGTGAGGGCGCACATGAAGAATTGGCCCTACCCTTGTCCCGAGTGTGACTTTAAATGCTACAAAGTCCTCAACATGAAAGTCCACGAGAAAACTGCTCACAGGAAAAATATCCTCCACTGTGAAGATGAGGAATGTAATTTTACATGTAAACTCAAATCCAATATGAAGTTGCATATGAAATCGGAACACCCCAGACGAGGCCAAAAACGTCCCATTGAACCTCTGCAGATTATCACGAGACAAAAGAAGAAAATGGCTGCGTTGATATTGAATTGTACAAAGTGTGAATATAAGGCAGATACAAGGCCGGAACTGGAGGAGCATTTAAAGACACATAAAAGCACGACCGTCTATAAGTGTACAGAGTGTGAATATACATGTAAATTATTGAGAAACTTCGAGCATCATAAAATGATACACGAGTCTGACTCCAGTGATAGGGAGTAAAGATACACTAATGATACTGTTGCATCCGAAAAGATACACAAGGAGCTTTAATGTATCTTTCCATAAGAAACAGATGTTCTTTTGTATCTTCTCAAAAGCAACGTGTTGCATCCGAAAAGATACACAAGGATCTTTAATGTATCTTTCCATAAGCAACAGATGCTCTTTTGTATCTTCTCAAAAGCAACGTGTTGCATCCGAAAAGATACACAAGGAGCTTTAATGTATATTTCCATAAGAAACAGATGCTCTTTTGTATCTTCTCAAAAGCAACGTGTTATATCCAAAAAGATACACAAGGAGCTTTTAGGAGTTAGGTCCTTTTAGCACAGCCTATCAGCTGACATTCGTTCAACATGCTCTTTCCTTTGTTGGTGGTACGTTGCAACTCTCTCATTCATGAAGAATCTCTTTGTGTAGGGAGCTTCCTCCATGTAGGGATCTAGGGTCTCTGAAGCCTGATACCCCGCGAACCATACCTTGCCTAAATGTAGTGGTAGTGAGGAGATAAGGATGATGGGTAGAAGGCAATATACATATATTTCATGCTTTGTTTTCCCTCTCACCGATTCACCCTCATAGTATTGGAGGAGAAGACGGTCTCCTACTTCTATAGCCCAGTTCCAAATCTTCCAACAGTGATCAAAAATTAAATTGTAGCTTTTTTTGAAAATTTATTACTTCAAAATGTCTTGTACCTTTTGTTCTGCAGCGTTAAACAATGTGTTTCATCACAACACAGCCTATCAGCTGACATTCGTTCAAAAAGCTCTTTCCATTGTTGTTAATAGCTGCAACTCTCTCATCCACGAAGAATCTCTGTGTGTGGGGAGCTTCCTCCAACTAGGGTCTCTGAAGCCTGATGTTTTTGCAAAGCCGTGAATATTACCCCGCTAACCATATGCCATTTCAAAGTCACCGATGCAAAGTTATGGGACACTAAGGCTCAACTCACACTCACGTGACTCAGGTGGAGAAGAGACTCGAATCTAGTCGAGGGCATGTGTTTCCAAATGGAGACACTCAGACCAGTCGATTCTAGTCTCCGCGACGTCACCATTTGGAAACACATGCTCTCCACTAGAGTCCAGTCTCTTCTCCACCTCAGTCGCCTAAGTAGTGTGAGTTGAGCCTTACTATTACATCAGATATACCGGTATCAGCTATGGCAGTGGCAAGGCAGAGAATCGACAACGCTTTCAGTTCTCTCATTATCATCCGCCTCATTACCCACCTAGGACTCATATGGGTATCACCCTTAGCAAAAAAAAAGCTGTAATTCACATATCAGTTTCCAGTTCAGTGAAAATATATTCCTCATGCGTTCTAATTGGACTGTTCACACTCAGCCGGCGGAGCGAGTATGAATAGTCCCCATTAGAATTCATGGGAATTATATTTTCACTGACGCGGATACGGACACTGATATGTGGAAACCCTCCTGTAATTGACGTTCTTACAACTAGAAGTGAGTTTTTAATTTATGAAACAGTTTTTGATGTTGTAATGTAAGTCCTTAGAGTTGTCGATTTCGAGTGTTATATTTTACAGAAAAGTCATTGTAATATCTCAGTGTTTTAAATTGTAAAATAGCCATTGAAACCACAATATTAATCCTTGAATATGAAATTTAGTGTCTTAATGTATGGAAAAGCACTTGAAATAGAATTTGAACTTTATTCTTCAAGAAATAGTCCTTATAATCAATCACATTGGTGTATTATAATTTTTGAAAGAACTCTTCAAATTCTATTTTGTATTGTATATGATTCAGATGTACAAGCATTAATTCTAAATGATAATTTAAAATATTGTCTCATGCTATGTTTTGAAAAAACTCAGTTTTATTTTGTCACATCCTCATTTATTAGACATTAATACAGGACTGCAGGATTATAATTTTTGAAAGAACTCTTCAAATTCTATTTTGTATTGTATATGATTCAGATGTACAAGCATTAATAATTCTAAATGATAATTTAAAATATTGTCTCATGCTATGTTTTGAAAAAACTCAGTTTTATTTTGTCACATCCTCATTTATTAGACTTGTATACAGGACTGCAGTTTCGTGTTGAAACCAACACATCTTCAGCTGTAGATGAATTAATGTCTAAATTTCGGGGCACCGAGCTTCGCTCGTTATTTTTATTTATTGATAAACAGAACATAATTCTCTAAAATGATCGTGTTTATGTTTCACAACTGGCTATAAGTCACCTTATGAATTTCGGGGATGCGATATTTTGATTTATCACATGCTCACTCACATTTTTACTATCCACAGCTGTTTCAGCCAAGGATGAATTATCCTTTTAATGTCGTTCAGCGAAATTTCCCAAGGATGAGACCTAGTGCAATCGAATTTTTATATCAAGTTTTCATCAATCTTCTTCTCGGGGATTGTACTAAATCCACTTTCTGCCTTATTCACAATGGATAAGGGGGATCTCTATTCATCAACTTCATCATCTCATCATTCAACTTCATCATTATTTACTATGTTCCAGATTTCGTGAAAATCGTTAGAGCCGTTCTCGAGATCCGTTGAACATAAATAAATATAAATAACCAAATGATTATAAATATAAATGCCCAAATAAAAAAATATATACAGAAATTGCTCGCTTAATGTAATAGGATAAATAATGTTGATGTGACAAAATAAAATTGTGTTTTTCAATTATGGAAAAATTCCACAATATCAATTCTCATTCAAAAAATTGTATCATGTTACGTTCTTATGAAATTGATTAATTCTTTTTGTTTGAATGTATTCGATGTATTTATGTTGTATTGTACGACCCAGTTGTACAAAGATTAATTTCAAATGAATGAATTTAAATTATGAATTATGTTATGTTTTTTATGAAATGGTTAATTCTTTTTGTTTAATTGTATTAGATATTAGTATTTAATTTAAATCATAGTCTATTGATAGTGTAAATATTGAAGTATTCAATTTGAATCATGATGTTGATGTTGTAAATATTGAGACCTACTGAAAAGATCTTTAAAGTTTTTTCATATTGAAAATATATTCTAACTTAACTAAAATTATTCCCTTTTGACGCAGAATAGTTCTCAAAGATTGAAAATTGAACATTTATTTCATTAAAACTCGTCTCACAAATGTTCTTATTATTTTTGTGAGAAAACAATCAGAAGTAGTTTTCAACCATTTCTCAAACGGTTGTTTTCAACCATTTTTCAAACGGTTGTTTTCAACCATTTTTCAAACGGTTGTTTTCAACCGTTTTTCTCTTAACTTTTTAACGGCTAAACTGCCCACTGGTTTTAGTATATCAGTAAATGGTCAGCAGAAAGGCACTTGAAAAACTGAGAAATTGAGACCCTCCCACTTTTAATATTTTTTGGTTGCTTTTTACTTTCCTTGCCCTATTACCATAGGTAAGGAAAGTATTGCTTTCCGAAAAAAATTAAAGTACCCCAATTTCTAAATTTCTATACGTTTCGAGGTCCCCTGAGCCCAAAAAAGTGGTTTTTGGGTATTGGTCTGTATTATATATGTGTGTGTATATGAGTGTATGTGCGTCTGTGTACACGATATCTCATCTCCCAATTAACGGAATGACTTGAAATTTGGAACGTAAGCTCCATACAATATAAGGATCCGACACGAACAATTTTGATCTAATGCAATTCAAGATGGCGGCTAAAATGGCGAAAATGTTGTCAAAAACAGGGTTTTTCGCGATTTTCTCGAAAACGGCTCCAACGATTTTGATCAAATTCATACCTAAAAAAGTCATTGATCGACTGCCACATGTCCCATATCTGTAAAAATTTCAGGAGCTCCGCCCAATCTATGAAAAGTTTGATTTTAGATTCCCAATTATCAGGCTTCAGATACAATTTAAACAAAAAAATTCAAGTGGAAAAGATTGAGCATGAAAATCTCTTCAATTAATGTTTAGTAACATTTTAACCTAAAATTGAAAATAAGCTCGAAATTTGAGAAAATGTTATTATTTCAATTACAAATTGTTGGCAAATGTTGATTCTATTAAATCATTCACTATGAAGAGATAGCAGACCTCGTGTGTCTCCAGTGTTATAGTCCTTTCACCAGCTGGCTTAGATCTTTCAGTAGTAGACTTGAGATGCGCGGTAACACTAGCGTCAGGTAAATTTTCAGATAAATTTTCATAAAGGCAAGGAAAGTTGTGTGAGTGCGCCACACCAGATTTTTAAAGTTAGTGAGAACTATGATGGAATCCATACGGTACTAATAAATACGGTATTTTTTCAAGGGTTGAATCTTCTTAAGCCGCTTTTACACCAAAGTTACTAACAAAATGTTAATAACTTAATCCTTGTAGATTCTATTAGATTGAACGGAACTTGACAAACACATATGTTCATCATGTGTATGATAAGTTGAGTTCAATCTAATAGAATCTATGAGGATTAAGTTAACTTAGTAACTTAGTTAGGTTAGTAACTTTGGTGTAAATGCAGCTTAAGCAGTTTGATTCTGTTTTCTAGTTATAATTCTAGTTTTGATTTCTGTAAAATACGTACTGTGTACTTCTAGTTTAAAACTAGTGATCTATTTTTATTTTATGGATATAATACTCAAATACTAGATGGTAACCCGTGCCCCGCAAGTGTTTAATTAAAAACAAACTTGACCTACTGAAAACTTGAAGAATTTTTAATAGGCCTATAACCATCCTCGGTAAATTAAGAATCTATATGCAGAATTTCAAGTAAATCAGTTGAGTAGTTGAGACGTGATGATGCGTCATTCGTGAATTTCCTATCCCCTACAACTATAAGCCAGTTCTTTCCTCTATTGTATCCTATTATATTAAGCGAGCAATTTCTGTATTTATATATCTGGTTATTTATGTTCAACGGATCTCGAAAACGGCTCTAACGATTTTCACGGAATTTGGAACATAGTAGGTTTATGATATAAAGATTCTTCACTTTATTGTATTGTTTATCAAGCTAGTTGTTCAAATATTCATGAGAGATGTATAATTTTAATTATCTGATAGCCTCAGATATTGGAGCCTACTGTGAGAAATAATATATTTGATTTTGTATGAAAGATTTTAAAAGATCTGGAAATTATTGTATCTATGATGTGTAGGCTAGTAGAGTTATTGAATGTGTGTAATATATTGGATATTTTTCAAGTATCTGAACATTTCAGCAAGCATTTGTAACATTTTGTATCCTGAATTTTTAAGACTAATTTTGTAAAATATTGATTGATTTTTGAAGTATTATCTTCTTGATAGCTTGATTATCAAGCTACTTGTTTAGCTTGAAGCAGTATCTTCTTGATAGCTTGATTATCAAGCTACTTGATTAGCTCGAAGCAGTATCTTCTTGATAGCTTGATTATCAAGCTACTTGTTTAGATTGAAGCATTATCTTCTTGATAGCTTGATTATCAAGCTACTTGTTTAGCTTGAAGCATTATCTTCTTGATAGCTTGATTATCAAGCTATTTGTTTAGCTTGAAGCAGTATCTTCTTGATAGCTTCATTATCAAGCTATCAAGCTACTTGATTAGCTCGAAGCATTATCTTCTTCTTGATAGCTTGATATGTTCTTGATAATTTTGTAAAATATTGATTGATGCTCAAAGCATTATCTTCCTGATAGTTTAATTTTGAAAAATTATATTTTATTAATAGTTCTAGTAAAAATATTCTATTCTATGATTGATCTTATTGTATAATATTAATTTTCTCCAATGTATAGTTTGTGTTTTGATTTAAAAATATAGCTCATATTAACAGAAAAACTATTGTATTTCACAGTTTTTGAAAAATGTGGAGATGTGGAAATTTTTGATAACAAGAAAAATAAATTCGGATATTTTTAAAACTGTCAGTTTTGTTCATTTTAAAGGGTATTTCCATTTTTAAATTAACTCCTGTATTGAGATTCTAAGTGATAATTATAGAGGAATGTTTTACTTATGTTTTCAATCAGGCTCTTCTTCTGTTACTGTAGTTGACCGAACGTAGTGAGGTCTATGTTTCAACTCGATTTGCTTTTGTCTGACTGTATGTAACGCGATAACGGCCAAACGCGTTGATAGAATTCTATGAGATTTGGCAGGAATATTCCTTTCTCAACTGCGCGTCGATGTATACACAAGGTTTTTTTTTAATTTTGCATTTTAAGGATAATATGAAAAGAAAACGAATTCCTCCATACTCTGATATCACTATATATCATCTACTCTGAAGATAGGATCAATCAGACTATAGAATTATTCATAATCAATCAGCTGACAAATGGATTATTCATTGCATGCATTACACTTCAAATTTACATTACATTTTAAACTTTATAAAATAGAAACTCAGGAAGTGAAAGAGTAAATTTTTAATGAGAAACATGAAGAACCCAATATATTATAACAATATATATACACAGATGTCTGACCGTGTCTATTTCTATAAGGTAGGGTCTCAATATTTTTTATGATGCGTGCCCATCAGTATCAATATTCTCACATTTGAAAAACAAATTTAATAGGTGATTGAAAATAAAATAAAAAATGATTAACTAAACTGAATAATGCTGAAGAAATTATTTTCTTGATTGAAAATAATTATTTTTTTTAAATAATTGAGAGATATTTTTATCAGATGGAAAGATTATCACGAAACTGGATAAATCATCATATGGGATACAAATTCAAACATGAACTGAGTTTATTAACAAAAGTGAATTTTTGATCTTGGAGAAAACAAATAACAGTTTTTAAGAGTAAATTATGATTCAACTGAATCAACTAGAACAGGTGACAGATACTTGTGGATGAGAAAACTGCGTGAGGTCTACTGTTCACAGAACTACTAGTATTTATAACATCAACCTCGTATTACTAAATACAACAGTAACCAGAAATATTAAATCTATACATATAAAAGCGAAATGGCACTCATTCACTCACTAGCAGAACTAAAAATCTACCGGACCAAAAACGTTCAAATTTGGTAGGTATGTTCAGTTGGCCTTTAGAGGCGCACTAAGAACGGTTTTGAAAAAATTCCAAAGATACGCCCAAAATCTGCGTTTTTCCAGCGTTTTATTAGCTTTATCGAGAACAAATGAACATAAAATGTTCAAATTTGGTAGGTATGTTCAGTTGGCCCTTTAGAGGCGCACTAAGAACGGATTTGGAAAAATTTTCAAAGATACGCCTAAAATTTGCGTTTTTTGCGCTTTCTCAGCTTTATCGAGAACAAATGAACAGAAAATGTTATTTACTACAGAAGCTCAGCTGGGGTGTAATAATGTTGTGTTAGAAGGAATTTGAAATAACGCCAAAGATACACCCAAAATTAGTGTTTTTTTGCGTTTCTCAGTTATTTCAAGTAATAAACAGAAAATTTTCAAACTTGGTACAGAGGTTTAGCTAGGGTCCAAAAATTTTGTGATGAGGTGACTTTAATATTTCATCAAAGATACGCCCAAAATCATCGTTTTTCTGAGCTTTTCTGCGTTTTCTCAGTAGCTTGCTCAAATGAAAAATGCAGGCGAACAAAGCGAGCCCGCTGATCTCATTTTTGGACGATTCAGGGGGGTCCAGGCGGCAGAGCCCCCTTGATATACGGATATGGCAAGCGAAGCGAGCCTGACGGCTAGTATGGTATAAGAGCCAAATTTTATAAATCTACCACATTGAAGTTACAAACCTGTTTAAATGAAGACTCCTTGAGGATATATTTCATATTTTCTAATAACAGGTAGACTGATCATGTTCAATATTATTTGAACTTGAATTCCAAGGTCGAATGTAAATTTTGTATATTTGAGCTGCCAATTTCCATCTTATTTTCATATCACATCCTTCCTTCGGAACATTTTTCATCTTTGTGAATATCACATCATGAAAACAGCTCCTAAGTGACATTTTAAACTGAAACACAAAAAAGATAGATTAATTTGACAAGTATTTTAATCGAGGGGGGCATGAAGTGCCCTCCTAACAGTGGCCTCCCAACACCCCTCACAGCCACCCCTAACCGCCAAACAAAATAAAACCTTACAAGAATTAACCGTCAGTCAAAATTCAACTAACTGTCAAAGGTTTTTGACAATCAGTCAAAAGTTGACTCCAGGTCAAAACTTGGTTCTCTGTGATTGAAAGCATCCTTCCAATCACAGAATGGACCTACAGTTTTAGGTGGACTCCGAACCACCGAGGTGTGTCACTGACACAGCTGCAACAGAGGAAACATAGATTAGACGCACAGGTAAGAGTAAACACAGAAAAACTATAAGATAATGTAAAGTGAAGTGAAGTGAAAAAATGGTGTTACTTTATTATAATATGTAGGCTATAATATTGGAGTTACACTATTGTAGGCTAAAATTAGATTCAGCCTATTTAAGGCCAAATTATTTTCAGATTGTAAATCAATATTTTACAAAATATTATGTACCGTATCACTTGTAAGAATTTTTGAAGATGAGAAGTCCCACTTTTTATAAGGAATGGAAATTCATCATTTCTAAGGAATATTGCAAGTATCATTCTTACCTTTTCTATTATATTCTAGAAATTATATTCTATTATAAGATTCTTAATCAATATTTTCTTAAAAATAATGGCTATTATTAGATTCAGCCTATGTGAGGCCAAATTATCTCCAGACTCTAAATCAATATTTTACAAAAAAATATTTAACATTTGTAAGATTTGTCCCACCATTTTTAAGGAATGAAAATTCATAATTTCTAAGGAATATTGCAAGTTATTCTTACCTTTTCTATTACATTGTTGTTGCTGTAATATTCTCTCACACCAATGTTGTAAGTACAGTTCTTCATGCTGCGTTAATTCCACAAATGATTAAGGAAAATATATCTGGAGTAAGCACTCCAAATAAAACTTTGGAATGTTCACCGAACCCGTGATGGAATATATTATAATTAATCGGAATAATTGGGTGATTTTTCAATTGAAAGGAAAGACACATAACTTATTTAAAAAAGTTGAAAGTTAAAAAACCTGGGAAGAATTGCACAACCTCACAACTATAACACATTGAAACATATTAAATAAAAAAATTATTGTAGTCATACTAATCACAGAACACATTGACAAAAAGAAACTTTTAAAACTATGAGTTCACCCAGCTCAATTGGAGCCTCGAGCCTAGCCTTTAATTCACATGACATGTACACAAAAACACAGAAAATACAATAGAAAAAATGCCTCCAACAGACCTGGACAGGAGAGAGAGGTTGGTGTTTGGGGAGAGAGACAGAGTGCACCTTCAAATCAGTATGCTCAGCCCACTGAATTGAGATCCTAGCTCCAAGTGATCGACAGTTAACAACCACCCCAGGGTCTGGCTGCATTGGTGGATGTCATTGCTGTCTTTCACTCAAAAAGGTCCTGAAAACGGTATTTCAGGTCTGTTGGTGCATTGAAACAAACCGTGTGGTGAGGGACCTGAGCTAGATGTGCTGAAACCCTATCCTTAATGTAAAAAGTGTGCTGACTGAAAAATCAATTCTAAATCTTCTATTTCTGAGGGGTTCCTAATGAGGGTGCTAATATTTTTGAATAATTTTGAGAGGAGTGAGTTTGTCTCACTGAGCTGGAAGCATAATCAGCATGCCGAGCCCACTGAAATAGGCCTCCAACTCTATAATTGACAGCAATTGGTACTCAGTACAGGGTCTGGCTGTATTCGTCTGAGTGCATACTGTCTTTCATACCTCATCACAAAGGGACAGAATAAGGGCTACTATATCTATATCAAAAAGCTTCAAGAAAAATGTATGTACCAGTAACTCATTATTAAAGTTAATAAAATTTCTAGGATAAGTCAGACTTTTATATGAGTTACTCAAAAATCAATCGAAATTTAAATTAAACTTTAAAATTTCTAAACTGATGATGAGGTCAGGGCCAGGGAATCCTTGATGATGTGCTGATCCTTGATGATCTCGATGATCCTTCATGATGACCTTAATTGCTAGCCTGCTGTATTTTAAAATTAGTGTTTGTGTAGGCCTAAGAGTGTGTAAAAAAACTAACTACTGACACTACCCCGTGTAACCTCACACACATTTTTCTTGAAAATAATGTGAATTTTTTCCAAATAATAGAGTTCATGAATAATTTCAATTTTGTATCAAAAAGGGCAACAATAAATGGATAAATCTCAAGATAAATGTGAGAACCTACTTCAAGACATCCATTATGTATAAGATTTATCCACTTCAAAAATTCAAAAAATTGAAATATAGGTATAGAACTGCACAACTCTACTGGTGAGAAAACTAAGAAATTCGCGATGTTGCCATTATTTGACAACTCTCAACGTTTTCCCTATGACAACATTTGTAAAATGGCAACGCTGCAAACCAATATTAGGGACCCCCATTCCTACAACAAAAACCGAAACATTTGAAGCGAGTACGATGTAAAACATCCCACCAGTAAAGCTGTACAAGATTTGAGGAATTTATTATTTTAGTTTAAATGAGAATTATTTTATATAATTAATGTGTGTGTGTGTGAGGGTGTTTTTGTGTAACATGCTTAGAAATTGTATTCACTGACTCACCAGCTGCTACCAGCTCAAACCTGTAAACAAAATAAAATAATTAATTAAAGAAGTCAAGAAAATTATACCTTCCTATAATAATATAATAAAGGAAAGAAACGGCTTGTACACGTAGGGGATAGGGAATTCACGAATGACGCATCATCACGTCTCAACTACTCAACTCATTAACTTCACATTTTGCATATACATTCTTGATTCACCGAGGATGGTTATAGGCCTATTTTAAATTCATCAAGATTTCAGTAGATCAAGTTTCAGTTTGTCAAGTTATTAATTGAAACCTTGCGGAGCTCGGCCTGTTAGTCATTAATAGATGAAATTGATAGATTAGGTTCAGAAAATAGTACAATAAATGTGTAAAATTGAAGTGATATTATACATAATATAAGAGAACAAATTTTCACTCCCAAATACTGTTGGGAGATCTACAGAAATCAAGTGACTTTTCATTTTCTAAATTATAGAAAATTAAGAATCTGAGTTATTTAATCAAATCAAGAGTTGATGTACAAAAAAGTGATCTTATATTTCATTGACAATCTTTCGAAAAAATATCTATTATTATTATACATAATATATCGATATATATAGATATTATATCTATATAATATCTATACTCCAGGTGACGAAGAATATAATGATTGAAAAGGAGAATCATGATACAATTAGTTTTTACAAAATATTGGACCAACTAAATTTTTTCAAGTTTGATCATTTGTTTCTAAATAAGAAATCATGTCTCACCTCATCTTTGTTGCGGATGCGCCCTCCCAGCAACCAGCAAGTCCAGAGTCCAGAGTATGTTGTCGTCCAGTCTTTTGAGCACTTTTTTCACAACACTGCACTACTTTCTCTAGACTTTACAACACACTCGCGGAACGCGTATCCACTTTTCTACTGTACGGAATTTTCAGAGTTCATCACTGTATACAGTGTGTGATAGCTGAAAATACAAAACAAAAACTATTAGAATGATGCAGTAGTGGCACATCAACAAATCAAACCAATTATTGAAAAGTCGAAGTGTCACTGTTCTAGGAATTCAAGGAACTACACTAATGGGAGGAATTCAAGGAACTATGGGAGAATTGAGTATTGTTCATAATCATCTAAATCATGAGTTTAGTCTAGTTGTATGACTGAGATATTTCCGAATTAATATATCTCTCAATATAAAACATCCTCTATGATGTTGTATTGCATTTGAATCACCTTCTTGTTGAACAAGGGTCCTTGAAGCATCATTTCCAAGGCTTACAGCCTTTCCTCCTAATCAACTCATATGGAAATTTTTTAAATTTGTAATGTATTTCTTCCAAATTTCATATTCCAAAATTATCAATCAATGAATGAGAATTGCATTAACAAGAGGATTCAAGTGGACAGCACATCAGCATTTATCTGATGGCTTCAAAATCTTTCAAAACATCATAAATATTACTATAAATCAGCTAAAATTCAATTATATACAATTCCATGTAAATGATCCATTTACATAAATAATCATGTGGATAGAATTCTCTAACATCAACTAAAATTTTAATATTCTTGAAGATATTTATGGATTGTCGTCACCACAAGATGATTCTTAGGTTTCTCTATTGTATTGTAAGTAGCCTTCTTCACTGTAGGCCTACTAATAATTTGTTTTAAATCAATTAATATATTGTAGTAATGTTGTTGTATTATGGAATAGGTCTACATCTAAAGTAATATATGACTACACTATAATTGAATAATCGTGCTTCCAGATTGATGTATAAGGATCCACCTATACATATATACTTTGAAATCATCACAGTATAGTGATAATTTGAATAGTTTAGATCTCAGAGATTGATTTGGAGATCCGTTTCACATATATAATATATTGGAAACTTAACAATATAGTAATAGCCTCAATAGTTTGGCTTTCAGAATGATGTATGGAGATCCGCCTCATACATAGATACTCTGAAACCATTGCAATATATAAGTTGATGAATATTCCAGCTTTCAGATGGATGTAGAGATCTGCCTCATTATATAGGCTTTGAAGTCATTGCAATATATAATTGATTTGAATAGTTACTATCAATTTGATTAGTTACTGTTCCTAACTAAAATAGATAATCAAGTTCTTATCCACTTACGATGAGAAGATTTAAGCTGTAAGAGAATGCAGTTCATTAGACACAATAACAAAGAAATTGTAATTAATCAATAGAATATCAATTAAATTCCTCGCTGTCAAAGTTTTCTTTGTTGGAATTCAATCTTCTTGAAGACTACAGACTGTTAGAAAAGTCTTCCTCCATGAGGTGTGAAGTCACTATGCTTATTTTACTACATTGGCAGGTGTTCATCTTGAAGAGGTCTCATGTTTTCATGAGAATACAGCAGCAGTCATAGTGATATTCTATCTGAGAATATTCTTTCTCCCAAAATGATATTTCATCATTTTCCTTCGCGTAATATAATTTCTCCTTAAATAATATTCTACTATTTAAATCTCATTCAGTTTATGATTGACAAAATTTCAAGTCAACAATGAGAAAAATTGTTCTCCATTATTACTCTTCAAATTACACTATTTTTGTTGGATCTGCTTTAATATATTATATTGAGCACTGTATCCCTCCACAGGAGTATACATTATATGAGATTACACTACTCATTGCAAGTAGTGGATGGACATTGTGGTGTTTCGGACTCCACCTAAACTGTGGATCCGTGGTGTCCCAATTGTAGCAGCAGCAGGTGGAACTACCTCAAGAGGTTTCCACTACCAAATGAAATCATAAACTAGCCTACAAGTCTCATACTTTTCACAATATTATTTTCAAAATTGGGCTTCTTCCAAGAAGGTTTCCTTTCAAATTGAGCTTATATTTCCTGCTTTTGTTCTATGATCTGGTGACGCATTAATAAACCATAGAGAAAAGATAGTATAAGATACTAGATACTAGTACACTCATGCTAACTTTTCTCTGTGATAGATTAAATTTTCCTAAAATTCACGGCCTAATAATAATGGTGAAGTGGTCAAAAGAGAGTGAAGACTTATCTGAAGTGTAGGAACTGCTCCATGAAGGTGATACCGGTAGCTGAAAAATGAAACAAAAAATTTAGAATGATGCAGTAGTAACACATCAACAAATCAAACTAATTATTGATGGGTCAAAGTGTCACTGAAATAGGAATATTGACAATATACTACACTGATATAGTCACTAACTTTAGGGGATCTAGGATTATTTATAATTATTATAATCGTAAGTTGAGTCTTGTTTGATTGAAAATGTTCTGAATTAATATATCTCTCGATATAAACCATCCTATGATGTTGTATTGCATTTGAATCACCTTCTTGTTGGACAAGCGTCCTTGAAGCATCATTTCTAATGCTTACAGCCTTTCCTCCTAGCCAACTCATATGGAAATAATTAATATTTTGTAACTATTTCTTCCAAATTTAAATTCCAAAATCATTAATTGATGAATGAGAGTTGCATTAACAAGAGGATTCAAGTGGACAGCGCATCAGCTTTTATCTGATGGCTTCAAAAACTTAAAAGTTGACATACTCACTCATCACCTCATCAAATTACAACAGAATTTCAACTTTACTAAATATGATGAATAATAAATTGAATTGTTTATTACTGTACCAAAAATTTTATGTAGAACAGTCGAATGTGTGAATTCCACATCTTTTTTCTCTCGCATATTTTCCATCTTTGTCAATTCTGTGAGTCATTCAATAATCTTCTCCCTCTTCAATTACAATAAATTTTAAGTGTGTTTCGAACCACTCTGCAGCTGCAAAGAGAATGATAAATCAGATTAGAAATTAAATTCGTCTTATTGGTGAAATTGAAGAAATCTGAAATCTAGAAGTCTAGCTACAAGCATCTATCCTTTGACTTGAGATTTATTAACATATTGTTCATCTTATATCATATTCATATAAATTATGATTTCTATCTTCTGGTGAATTGTGAAATTGCAAGGAATTAAAATGAGTGAGAACTAAATTGAAAGATTAACAGTATAGGAAACAATAAATTCAATAACAGCAAAGAGAACAATTTTGAAATATTGAATGTATGTATTAATTATTTTAAAATTTATTATTATTTTGAAATATGAATAAATATTGACATTGGAGAAGCAATTGAATATCTATGAAAAATTGAACTGACATCTCTTCCATTTCACCTTAATATGGCCAAAATTATAAAAAGTAATGATTATTTTACCAAGTTATTAATGATTTCCCATAATATTCTTACCTCTTAATCTATTTGATTTGCATAATATAATGTTGATTGATGTTCCAAATCACTATATAGGCTTTTGCCGGTACATTGTAGTATCATAGCCTCTATTATCATTGATACAAATCATTGAAACAACTTCCAAAGATATGCTCGGAACTGAAAAATACTAAAAGGATTATATGCATTTTTGAAAATTTAATCAAGGGGGGCATAAAGTGCCCCCCTAACAGTGGCCTCCCAACACCCCTCACTGCCACCCCAAACCACCAAAAAAAACCTTGCAAGAATTAACCATCAGTCAAAATTCGACTAACTGTCAAAGGTTTTTGGCAATCAGTCAAAAGTTGATTCCAGGTCAAAACTTGGTTCTCTGTGATTGAAAGCATCCTTCCAATCACAGAATGGACCTACAGTTTCAGGTGGACTCCGAACCACCGAGGTGTGTCACTGACACAGCTGCAACAGAGGAAACATAGATTAGACACACAGGTAAAAGTGGAACACAGAAAAACTATAGTGAGGTCCACGTTATAAAGGCAGTATTTGATTGACATTGGTGTTGGTATTCTCCTCTATCATTCGACAAAGCAGATAGCGCTATCCTTCTCTAGCTATGCAATGTTGCCAGATCGTTTTTTAATAATGTAAAAATATAATTAATCAACAAAATAATTTATCTCAATCATGAAATTTATTATTCAATCATTGAAAAATATAATTTATTCTCGAATAAAATATAATTGATTATTTTAACAAGAATGATCAGTTAATATTCCATCAGCTATTCTCTATAGAAGGCAATGACAAGACAGAGAGTCGGCAACGCTGTCCTCCCATCATTGTACTCCGCCGTTATAACATGCACCTCAGTATAGTAAAAAAATAATTATAGTGAAGTAAAAAATTTTAATCTCGCATTATAAAGGTTTGAATTCAGTCAATATCAGGTTAAATCGTTAACATATTTTGAATTATAATTCACAAAACATGATGTTAATTTTAGAATAAATAAAAAATTATTATCATCAGAAATTTCGAGTGTATATAACTCAAGTTTTAATTTTAAGTGTATATGAATTATTAATTGAACTCTGATCCAAGTTACGGTATTGATTAAATACAGACCTACACTAAATGAATTATCATGTGATATGGATATCATAAATTAATAATAATAAATTCTTATTGGATACGATCACGGTATTTAGATGAAAACGGTAGTGGTCATGAAATGTGTGCGCAGTGGCCAGCCAGCTAGATTGCGTCATCGCCACCAACCGAGGTTTTTATTAACACCTATTGGCAATTTATGAAACGTATTTGTTAAAAACAGATGATTGGATATAAAGTGACGTCAGCTACACCGGAAAACTAGCACAAACATGCGCGTGACACGATACGATTATTTTACCAAAGTAAAAGTAGAGGTAATTTTTCCTCTCCCATTTCATTTCCATGATAAACTGCCAATCTCTGTATATCCATTCACAGACATATAAATACTTACTGACAGTTTATATAAAGTAATGCTCTGAAAAATCTGAAAAATACTAAAAGGATTAAACGCATTTTTGAAAATTTTAATCAAGGGGGGCATGAAGTGTCCCCCTAACAGTGGCCTCCCAACACCTCTCACAGCCACCCCAAACCACCAAAAAAAAAACCTTGCAAGAATCAACCGTCAGTCAAAATTCGACTAACTGTCAAAGGTTTTTGACAATCAGTCAAAAGTTGACTCCAGGTCAAAACTTGGTTCTCTGTGATTGAAAGCATCCTTCCAATCACAAAATGGACCTACAGTTTCAGGTGGACTCCGAACCACCGTGGTGTGTCACTGACACAGCTGCAACAGAGGAAACAGGTACAAACAGGATATACTAATATATACACACAGGTAAAAGTACCGTAAATACAGAAATACTATAAAATAATATTAATAAATAAATAAAAGTGAAGTGGAAAAATTGTGTTACTTTTATGTAGGCAAATATTAGATTCAGCCTATGTAAGGCCAAATTATTTTAAGATTCTTAATCAATATTTTTTTTGAAATAATGGCTAATATTAGATTCAACCTATGTAAGGCCAAATTATTTTCAGATTCTAAATCAATATTTTACAAAAAATTACCTATGTAACATTTGTAAGACTTTTTGAAGATGAGAAGTCCTACTTTTTTGAGGAATATAAATTCATAATTTCTGAGGAATATTGCAATTATCATTATTCTTACCTTTTCTACTATATTGATGTTGATATAATATTCTCTTACACCATTGATTCCACAAATAATCAAGAAAAAGTTATCACCCGTGATGGAATGTAATTTTTCACGGTTATTAGAGAAATTATAGTATTAAATTAAGTAGTAGAAACACATATTTGAGAGAGTAAAATTTGATAAAAACCTGGAAAGAATTGTACAAACTCACAATTTTTAAAACATAGAAACACATTAAATGAACCTACTATTGTAGTCATACTAATCACGGTACACTTTGACAACAAGAAACTCTTAAAACTATGAGTTCACCCAGCTCAATTGGAGCCTCGAGCCTAGCCTTTAATTCACATGACATGTACACAAAAACACAATGGAAAAAATGCCTCCAACAGACCTGGACAGGAGAGAGGTTGGTGTTTGGGGAGAGAGACAGAGTGCACCTTCAAATCAGTATGCTCAGCCCACTGAATTGAGATCCTAGCTCCAAGTGATCGACAGTTAACAATCACCCCAGGGTCTGGCTGCATTGAGGATGTCATTGCTGTCTTTCACTCAAAAAGGTCCTGAAAACGGTATTTTAGATCTGTTGGTGCATTGAAACAAACCGTGTGTGGTGAGGGACCTGAGCTAGATGTGCTGAAACCCTATCATTCATCTAAAAAGTGTGCTGACTGCAAAAAGAAATCTATATTTCCTATTTCTGAGGAGTTCCTAATGAGGGTGCTAATATTTTTGAATAATTTAAAGAGGAGTGAGTTTGTTTCACTGAGCTGGGAGCATAATCAGCATGCCGAGCCCACTGAAATAGGCCTCCAACTCTATGATTGACAGCAATTGGTACTCAGTACAGGGTCTGGCTGTAGGCCTATTAGTGTGAGTTGATACTGTCTTTCATACCTCATCACAAAGGGACAAAATGAGGGACGCTACATCTATAACAAAAACATCAATACAAAATGAGTAACTCATTCTTACGTTAACAAGAATTTTCTCAAAATATGTCAGACTTCTATGCAAAAATTATGAGTTACTCAAAATTTAAATTTAGTTTTTAAACGATCTAACTAATGATGAAGCCAGGGTCAGGGAATCCTTGATGATCCATGATGACCCTCGATGATCCTTGATGGTCCTTGGAAGCCTGCTGTATTAAATCTATATGTATAAATCTATGTGTTGGTATTTGTGTGTGGGTGGAAAGAAACATGTGTACTGACAACAATTCCGTGTAACCTCACACACACATTCTACTCGAAAAAGAATAAATTATCTCTGAAAAGAAATTAATCTATTAGTATTAAATTAATATGGTTAGTTTTTTTTTTAAATAATGGATTGAAAACAAAAAGCTCAGTTATTCGAAATATCAATGATTAATTTTAAATAAAAATGTATATTGTACAGCTCTACTGTTGGGGAAAATTGTCTCATTATCTGACAACTTTTGATGGTTTCCCTATGTCATCCAGAAAAATACTACAACGAAAACCGCGAGGTCTGAAACCTTCTGAAACGACTACATGACAACGATGTGGAACATCCCACCAGTAAAGCTGTACAACACATCACTTTAAATTCAATACTTGAAGCTGAAAGCTAGAAAAAATGTGAGCAACAGTTTCATAAGAGAATGTGACAAATAATGAATTAATTATGTGTGTGAGGACATTTTTGTGTAGTGTGAGAAAAATTGAAATCGCTGACTCACCAAACTGCTCTCAGCTCAAACCTGGAAACAAACAAAATGAACTAATTTAGTTTTATGAAACAAAAGGAAGTTCATGAAATAATTCAAATTGAAAACAATTTGAACAACAAATAATATTAATTTAATCATCAAAACACAGTCATTTTCCCATTTGTCACGGAAGACAGATATAGAAATCAATGTAGTTCATGCTTCAAAAGTTGAGACGCATTTTCAAATTTTGATAGTTCTTGAACTTGCTTGAAAGTGAATTCAATTTATTCAAGCTATACAATTAACAGAGATTTTAAATGTAGAAATTTCTATAGATTGAGTGAGAATATGATAGAACAAAACTAATATCATTTGTTATGTTGATAAAAAATGTCCAAGTCACCGAAATTGACTCAAGTTAAAAAATGCTTTATAAATAAGTAGGCCTAATGAAAGAATGTCTCACCTCATCTTTGTTGCGGATGCGCCCTCCCAGCAACCAGCAAGTCCAGAGTCCAGAGTTGTCATCCAGTCTTTTGAGCACTTTTCCACAACACTGCACTACTTTCACTAGAATAAACGCACTCGCGGATCACGTATTCATTTTTGTGCGGTACGGAATGTTCAGAGTTCATCACTGTATACAGTGGGTAATAGCTGAAAATACAAAACAAAAACTATTAGAATGGATGCAGTAGTGACACATCAACAAATCAAACCAATTATTGATGAGTCGATGTGTCACTGAAATAGGTATATCGACAATATACTACACTTATATCTTAAAGGGGGCTCCGTATTTTATATAATAATAGACAGAAGTTTAGACTTATCTTGTCCTATAATCAAGATTCTATTAATTTTTCAAGAAATAAAATCCTATGATGTTGTACTATAGCCAATTCAAATAACAGCTCTGAACAACGGTCCTTGAAAAATGTTTTTTCAAGGCTTAAAATTATTCCTCCTATAACCAACAAATCTGTAAATCAGTTATATTTTGAAAGTATTCCTTCTGAAATTCCCTGCCAAAATATTTGATGATGGATATCATTGTATTAGAAGATTCAAGTGAACAGCACATCAGCATCCATCTGATGGCTCCGAAATTCTTCAAATAATCTTCATATTCTTAAAATTAATTTTTCAAGAAATAAAATCCTGTGTTGTACTGTAGCCTATTTAAATAACTCTGAGCAGCGGTCCTTGAAATATGTTTTTCAAGGCTTAAAATTATTCCTCCTATAACCAACTAATCTGTAAATCAGTTGTATTTTGAAAGTATTCCTTCTAAAATTCCCTGCCAAAATATTTGATGATGGATATCATTGTAGAAATAATAAGAGGATTTAAGTGAACAGCACATCAGCATCTATCTGATGGCTTCAAAAAACTTCAAAAAAATAACCTTCAATAATTATTCAATAAGCTTCAAATTCTTTGAATAATATAATTATAACATCCAGCACAGAAATGAAAAACTTCATAATTTATAGCTATGTGCACCACATATGGCTCTCTGACATATATACTCTTATAGACTATTATATAGACTACCTATATAGACATTTCTTACATAGATTTGATGAATTCTTACAACCACAAGATGATTCTTGAGTTGTGGAGTTTTAAATTTCTGATACTTCACTCATATTTCATGAGGAACAATTGGTGATATTACAGTACTGTGACTGTATTATGAGATGTAGGCTACTATAAGACATATTATTAATATTCATATTATAAAGTTTTTTTTTTTTTTTTTTTTTAAGATTACGTCCTAAAGACTCCAGTCATGGAGTATAAGACAAGTCATGTTATTACATAATAATTCTAACACTAAGTAGTTCAACCTAGTTTAGGCTTGAAAGGAATTCTTGTACACTATAAAAAGCTCTATCAACTAAATATTTTTTAATTTGTTTTTTGAAAATCTTCAAATCATCATTACTTTTCAAGATTTGAGGTAGCTTGTTATAAAATTTCCTACCAATATAATCTGGTTTTTGTTCAAATAACCTACTATTGTGACCCATTATATGATAATCTGCTCTGTTTCGCGTATTATACTCATGAACATCTGAATTCTGGATCACACCACTCGTTTTCACATGCATTACAACTTCATATACATACAAAGATGGCACAGTTAATAGACCAAGCTTTTTAAATAAAGGCCTACAAGAGTCTAACCTATTCACTTTCTCTATACATCTGAGTGCCTTCTTTTGAATCTTAAACACCCTGTCCATATTTTGTTGAGATGAATTACCCCATAGTGATAATAGTGATAATAATGATGATGATTTTGCTTTGAGATTGATGTAGAGATCCGCCTCATACATATATCTTGAAAGCATACCAGAAACACAATATGGAAAATATTGTTCCTCATTTTTCAAAAAAAAAATCAAGTTTTCATCCTCTTGAGATGAAGTGATGCTGTAAGAGAATACAGTTATTTATTAGACACAACAGCATGGAAATCGCAATGAAACAATAACACATCAATTTAAACCATTGATTTCAAATAATCTTAGCTGAAACTCAACAAATTTCAAATTCTTGAGGACTGCAGACTTCTAGATGAGTCTATTTTTGAACAGTTATGCACTCACTATAATATAGTAAGTGCATAACTGTTTAAAAATATATTATATGCTTTCCATGACATCATTGGCGAATGCTACTCTCAAATAATCAACTCTTCAACTGTAACTTTTTAACTAACTCTGTTTTCAAGAGAATACATCGGCAGTCAAAGTGAGATATATTAAAATATTGATAGTATCGGGTCCCAGCATATGTTATTTCAGCTTTTGTTATTAGTTAGTGAGTTAATATTAGTTGGTTAGTTACCGTAACTAGTTTAGTTAGTTATTAGTTTCTATTCCCGTGCATCAGTGCATTGGTTCCAGTTTTATAAAAATACTGCAACTTGATACTATCAATATATTTTGATAGTTCTGGTGCTCTCAACAGTAGAGTGTCCCCATATATATTAATTGATTTTATTTGGGATAAATTAACGATCTACATTAAATTCTCATCCAAAAATAAGTATTCATCACTGACAACTGTAAGGTACCATAGAGAAACAATAGCATAAGTAGATATCCCATGGCATAGGACGTTAATGTCGCAACTTTTACCGTGTTATCTCAAGCCGATAGTTCGTGTAATTCTTTCCTGTGAAGCTGTGTGACACTGGTAGTCTCTCATATTGTGCCGTTCATACACTCTCACGCTCCCAACAAAACAGTAAAATTCGACAATAATCAACAGTAATCGGCTTGAGATAACAGTAAAAGTTGCGACATAAACGCCCTATACCATGGGATATCTACTTACGCTTTTGTTTCTCTATCATTACGGAACTGGATTACAGTATAGGATAAGTTAACGATCTATCAAACTCTTATCCAATAATAAGTAGGCCTATTCATCACTTACAACGGTACTGAATTACTCTTAAGAATGAATTATTCCTAGTTGGGATTGATTGATTGATTGAGTACTTTATTTATGTAGATTACAATATATACTGGCTTATACACTTATATACAATAGCTTACAATACAGCAAAATTATAGATGAATTTACATAATATAGACTAAGAAAATAATTATTGAACTGTATATGATATGAAAAAGTAATTTGTAATATAATAATTATAGATAATTATATTGTTATGCATCTACATAAATTGGCGGAGCTTTGGACATATCAATGTCCATTCTTTGGGAAGAATATTAAAAATATCCTCCCCACTAACTCTCTACCAAAAACTCTCTATCAATTATTGGGATTGCTCCAATAATTCGGGAGTCCGATGGTAGCAAGCATTGAAAAGGCACACCAGTGTTTAATGTTAAGTCGGGACTGGACCACTAACTCAAGCTCTGTCGTAAATTTGTCAAACTCTTAAAATAAGGATAATAAATTTCTGAGGGTCAATTTGAAGAGAGGGGCCGGCTGCGCCCTAGCTTCGCCCTCCTAACCATTGAACAGATGCAGCTATACTATTCTGCGCTGTCAAAATCGAATCAGAATTTGTCAAACTCTTTAAATAAGGATAATAAATTTCTGAGGGTCAATTTGAAGAGAGGGGCCGGCTCAGCCCTAGCTTCGCCCTCCTAACCATTGAATAAATGCAGCTGTTCTATTCTGCGCTGTCAAAATCGAATCAGAATTTGTCAAACTCTTTAAATAAGGATAATAAATTTCTGAGGGTCAATTTGAAGAGAGGGGCCAGCTCAGCCCTAGCTTCGCCCTCCCAACCATTGAACAGATGCAGCTGTTCTATTCCATTCTGCACTGTTGAAATCAAATCAGAGTCAGTTCATTTCCTCTAGACTTGAGTACAAATACTAAGTAAGGTTTATCTCATTTTTAAATGAACTGTATCCCTCTCTCAGGAAGAACATTACGGTATGATATAATATACAACTCATCTCAAATATTAAAATAATAAAAAAACAAAGATATTGTCAAATTTCACTAAAAATAAAAATTAAATTTCATTAAAAAAAATCATTTTTAGTGAAATTTGACAATATCTTTGTTTTTTATTATGGAGAGATTTCACAACATCACCATCAATTCTACTAATTTCATCTCAAATATTGTAAACATATACGAAAATCAGCATTGAAATGTTTTTGAGTTCACATGAATATATTGTGAATCTTTATAGAATATCGCATCTTACATTATATATTAGAAGAAATTTTGGTGGAACAACGCCGAAGGCTTTCTTCCCCAAATAAAATAACTTAAATGACAACAGAAATCCAATCATAAATTATATTATATATTAGAAGAATTTTGGTAGAACTAACTGGAAAAGAGTTCCTTCGCCAAATAAAATATTCATCATCACATTTATCCATCACATTGTGTAGAAATACTTAACATTAGGAAAGGCACAACAGGCTCATGCCCAAAACTGTCCCATTTCCAATTTATATTATACTGTCCAAATCAAAATGTTGGTTATGTCACTTTCACTTTTCAAAATAACTTACAATTTACACTCTTCAATACTCAGATAAACGAGCAAATTTTGAATCAAATAGATACTATTAGAATCTGAAATTAGAAAATCTAGAACAGTAACTTAATAATAATTATTTGAAAAGTCTAAATGTTGAATGAAACTAGACATTTTTGAGCTAAATACTTCACACTTTACTCTCAAAAATAACTCAAATTACAATAGAGATCCATAATAATTTCCACAGTTTTCCAATATTAGGCTACTCTCAGTTAGAACAAAACTTGTAGATAATATTGTAAAAGCATTCATCATAAATACCTACTCTTACGGCAGGTAATAATATGAATTGTACCCTGGCAAAGCCATACAAAAGGCTGTGGGTTACTGGTGATAACAGTCTTTAAGAGCTCATTATCATGCTATAGCATGATAATGAGCTCAAGATATAAGCTCAATTATATCCTTGAGCTTATCAAGATAGAGTTGAATATAATAATCATAGAAAAGTGATGATGAGTATATAGATTCACATACTCAGATCTTGCAGAAATTCCTTCAACTTCTGAATAATTATTTCAATATTTTGCATTTAACTATGACAGAAATCATTCTACTATACTTATTGTATTTTTTCTCTCATTTTTGAATGAAAGATGAATAATAATTATTACTTTAGCTTGTTGCTGGTGGCTCCTAAGAATTTTACTTTGAAATCTAGTCCATGTCGTTTTCCTCGTGGTATGGTGGAATCAAACTAATAATGTTCCTATATATTTTGATGTAGACATTATTTTTTATTGTCAGAAAAGAACTAAGATTGAAGAACTTATCTGAAGTGTTGGAACTGCTTCATGTAGGATTAATCCAAGATGGCCGCTTGATTGGTCATCTGTGCATCCATGATGGCTGCTTGATTGGTCCTCTGTGCATCCAAGACGGCTGCTTGATTGGTCCTCTGTGCATCATGATGGCTGCTCATTGATGACTACGATCAGTGAAACTGTGAACAAAACGTTTCGTAAAAGGTTAGCTTTTTCCTGGAGGATTACATGTTGTCAACTAGCTCAATTGACTTGATTGAATCTTCAAGGATTGTAAAACCCTTTAAATTAGTTTGTGAAGATATCTTTAGTGGTGTGCCTATGCTACAAACGTGAAAGATGCCTACTTAAAAATGGAAAACTATGGATTGGAGGGGTGCGAGGGAGCAACCCTGTGGAACCCCTATCATATTTTGAGGGTTCTGGATAATTTTATAATTATTATAACCATATTTCAAAGTTTTCAAAAAGAGATTTCAAAAATCGACTCAATACTGTATTCAAGGTACAGTATCGATATTTTGACAGTTTGAAGAGATCTCCTTGATGTGATTTCTCGTCAAATGCCTTATGTATGTCAATAGAGTGCTCCGAGTCAATTTTGCTCAAAAAATAAATTGCAATGCAATTATTTTGATGGTTTCAAGGTTTCTGGTGGGGGAGTTACTATTCAAATTCAAATTGAAATAGCCGCCATGAAAATCAGTGCTACCAACAACCCAAGAAGAAATGCTCCTAAACTCAATTCATATGATCAACCCTTCCATGTTCATTCATTAAATACTATTTATCTGAACTATTTACAACAGAAAAGTTCATGAAATTATTGAATATTTCTGATTTATGATTGAGATTATCGTTGATGAGTTCATATTCCTGACGGAATGATGTCTGAAATGTGAGTGAACATTAACATGTTTCTGACTATTATCGATATGAGATATTTTTGGAGTATTTTTTCTTAAACTTTTAATGCAAATAGTCTATTTATTTTTGGAAAATCATCAAAACTTTACTGAATTCCTCTAATGAAAAGAGAATCTGTACTCAACACAACATTGTAATGCATATGCGCAGGTAACGTCTTTGTACGATCAGTGCCGTTCTGTGAGATTACTAAGCAGTAACGGCTAGAAAGTAGAGGCGTATAATCGTGGAGCAGATAGCCTACGTGTGTAATCTCTGTTCATCATGGAAAATTATCGAGAAACTCAAAATAATACCTCTACATTGTGATTCAAGGGTAAAAACCTATCTTTTATTGCCTTTGAAAAATTAATAAACATTTCCCCTTTTAGGTTGTTACCGTTGCCGTTACTACACCGTTACCGGAAACAACAGTTTCCGTTTTCAGTCGGTGTTCATATCATTTATATTTCGTGAGTTCTATCAATTTTTATATCCATCTGTTAGTTTATTCTATTATTTGGTTTGAATTTATCAATTTTATCTCGATTATCTACACTACAATCATTCAGGAAAACATAACCTCAAAAAAATGCCATTTTTTACCAAAAATGGCGGCAAATTCAAGATTCCTATGCTTGAAGAAAAGCTCCAATGGTGAAAAGATAACGCATTTAAACCGCTTTAAAGACTCTTTCAAAATATTATAAATGGAAAATCAAATTCCAATATCCTTCAGAATGTTTTACAAATAAAGATGAAGAGATGCAAATCAATAGGAATTGAAAATTCTACCCAAATCTAGCTCCTCCTTGTATGGGGGTTTCTGCAATTCATAGGAACTACAGCAATTGGTAAATACTGGGTTTTCCTGATGTAGAATTCAGTACCAGGCATCTTCAAGATTTAAAAGTTTCTATATAGGTCCAAACACTGACTTGAATCAACTCAAGCAACTAAATATCTCCTAAACGGCCTGAGTGTCTTAAAAAGTGAGGTTAGGTTTCTGCAATACACAGGTACCACAGAAAAGGGTAAATACTGGGTTATAGCAGGGAATGTAGGCTAGTATTCATATCGGGCAGATGGAATCATAGGCACATTTCAGCCTTGGTATAGGGAGCAGTTTAGGTCACAATTTCAGGAGCTATCATATTCAAATTTCCAGGGTCTAGGAACAGACACTGGGTGGTCATCAAGGGAGTCCACCCATCATTTTCCTAGTCTAGGAGCTACCATATATTCCAATACCGCATACTAATTTTTCAAGGTATGGAAACATAAACTAAATGGTTATCAATACAATGGGGTCCAACCATCTTTCTCCAGTCTCACACAAGCTTGTGCGTATTAGTAGGCCTACACAGGGAGGAATTGAAGAATATTGTTTCAAGGGGATTGCGAACCACTGGGCAAATGATTCTATATCATTCATCAACTACCGGTAGGCCTATCTCAAAACAGAGCTGACCCTCGAGCATATTATTACTTCGCTCAACTTATCTCTGTAATTAGATATCACTTTGCTGACTGCGGGGACAATAACTTACTTCATCATAATAAAATATGTACTAGAGCACCTTCTACTCATACTGTAGTAGTTCCAAGTGGTAGCCTCCCTGTAATATTTCCATAAAATATATACTAGGGCACTTTCTTCTCATACTGTAGTAATTCCAAGTGGTAGCCTCCCTGTAATATTCTCATAAAATATATACTAGGGCACTTTCTACTCATACAGTAGTAATTCCAAGTGGTAGCCTCCCTGTAATATTCTCATAAAATATATACTAGGGCACTTTCTACTCATACTGTAGTAATTTCAAGTGGTAGCCTCCCTGTAATATTCTCATAAAATATATACTAGGGCACTTTCTTCTCATACTGTAGCAATTCCAAGTGGTAGCCTCCCTGTAATATTCTCATAAAATATATACTAGGGCACTTTCTACTCATACTGTATTAATTCCAAGTGGTAGCCTCCCTGAAATATTCTCATAAAATATATAGGCTACTAGGGCACTTTCTACTCATACTGTAATTTCAAGTGGTAGCCTTCCAATAATATTCTTATCAATTCTCAGCTCCCATAAAGAAATAATTCTAAACCTATTCTATGATTATACCGACCTGTAAGCTACTGTCCACTCGACGATCTACAAGAAATCAGCACCTGGATAGTCCACTTTCAGTATACCTGGTTTATCTACTTATAATATATGTTAAATTTTTGTGATATCTTTTATAGATTTTGTGTATTGTTTTACAATTTATTGTAAATATTGTCTTTTGACTTTTTTAAATTGTAAATATTGACTTGGCCTGTACTTTCTTGTATTGTTTATGGCTTAATAAATATCTAATCTAATTCTACTTATTTTTCCTAGTATAAAATGCCTAGCATACTAGCTTAATAATCTCAGCTCCCACTGACAATCTACACTTCCCAAAGAGTGCCAACTCGCCTCGCTCCAATTTGCGCCACTCTCTCTCTCTTCAATGTTAACAGTACTGTCAATAGTCTGCGCTTGCTTGCTATTCAAGCATCAATCATAAGGTGCGTACAGACTTTCGTTCCGCTCCAAGACCGAACGTCACTCCAGCAGAGCGATTGATGATCGACCGGCGAGCAACAATGGTTCGACCGGGGAACGCGAGAAGATCTACCATCTTCCGTAACGTTCATGATCGGTGCGAGTAGAGAGCGGAGGCGGAGCGATTGCTGTGCGATGGTGGTACGTGGGCGGTACGAGGGAGGAGCGTGCTCGGTGCGGGTTGGAAGCACAAGTATGTGTACGCAGCTTTAGGCACACACCAGTTAGTCAAGACAAGACAAGATCAGTCACAATACTTCACATAGTTGCTTATGACGCAACACACACTGATTAGTCATTGCAATTAGACATGTCTTCATAAGCAACTATGTGAAGTATTGTGTCTGATCATGTCTTGTCTTGACTAACTGGCGTGTGCCTAGCCTTATACTCAAATTATACCATTAGTGTATTAACACAAGGTTACCTTATTTTCCTCTCCTTATCATTTTAATGATTTACTTATTGTATGAATAAAGAATGAAGGGTGTATACACACACAGAGCTATCAGACATTCAGAGTTCCACGTTCTAGAAAACTGAAGTTCATTATTATTAAATTAGCACGAGAGAGATGGAGAGACGCTTATTATATCATTAACAAGGATGGAAACATGGTGGAGCGTCGAATCACCTCAAGATTGAGAGAGTTTGAATGTAATGCATGTATTTAAATGGAAGTCCATTATTCACCACCATCTAATTACATGCATTACATTTAACACCCATTACATTTAATTACATAAGCCCGGTTGAATTTTAACCGTGATTAATATTTTACGAGAACCAATCACAGAAGACCTTCTTGATAAGACGGCTCCTCTGATTTGTTCTCGTGGAATTAATCACGATTAAATTTTAACCGTGATTAATATTTCACGAGAGCCTAGACCTTTTTGATGAGACGGCTTATCTGATTGGTTCTCGTGGAATTAATCACGGTTAAAATCAACCGGGTTTTGTGCAACCGGCACTCAATCTTGAACCTACCATTATCGCTCCACCATATTTCCATCCTAAATTGATACTGAAGCTACAAATACCAGCTCTCTACTCATACTGTAGTAATTCCAAGTGGTAGCCTCCCTGTAATATTCTCATAAAATATATTATACTAGGGCACTTTCTACTCATACTGTAGTAATTCCAAGTGGTAGCCTCCCTGTAATATTCTCATAAAATATATACTAGGGCACTTTCTACTCATACTGTAGTAATTCCAAGTGGTAGCCTCCCTGTAATATTCTCATAAAATATATACTAGGGCACTTTCTACTCATACTGTAGTAATTCCAAGTGGTAGCCTCCCTGTAATATTCTCATAAAATATATACTAGGGCACTTTCTACTCATACTGTAGTAATTCCAAGTGGTAGCCTCCCTGTAATATTCTCATAAAATATATACTAGGGCACTTTCTACTCATACTGTAGTAATTCCAAGTGGTAGCCTCCCTGTAATATTCTCATAAAATATATTATACTAGGGCACTTTCTACTCATACTGTAGTAATTCCAAGTGGTAGCCTCCCTGTAATATTCTCATAAAATATATACTAGGGCACTTTCTACTCATACTGTAGTAATTCCAAGTGGTAGCCTCCCTGTAATATTCTCATAAAATATATTATACTAGGGCACTTTCTACTCATACTGTAGTAATTCCAAGTGGTAGCCTCCCTGTAATATTCTCATAAAATATATACTAGGGCACTTTCTACTCATACTGTAGTAATTCCAAGTGGTAGCCTCCCTGTAATATTCTCATAAAATATATTATACTAGGGCACTTTCTACTCATACTGTAGTAATTCCAAGTGGTAGCCTCCCTGTAATATTCTCATAAAATATATACTAGGGCACTTTCTACTCATACTGTAGTAATTCCAAGTGGTAGCCTCCCTGTAATATTCTCATAAAATATATTATACTAGGGCACTTTCTACTCATACTGTGTAATTCCAAGTGGTAGCCTCCCTGTAATATTCTCATAAAATATATACTAGGGCACTTTCTACTCATACTGTAGTAATTCCAAGTGGTAGCCTCCCTGTAATATTCTCATAAAATATATACTAGGGCACTTTCTACTCATACTGTAGTAATTCCAAGTGGTAGCCTCCCTGTAATATTCTCATAAAATATATTATACTAGGGCACTTTCTACTCATACTGTAGTAATTCCAAGTGGTAGCCTCCCTGTAATATTCTCATAAAATATATACTAGGGCACTTTCTACTCATACTGTAGTAATTTCAAGTGGTAGCCTTCCACTAATATTCTTATCAATTCTCAGCTCCCATAGATAAATAATTCTAAACCTATTCTATGATTATACCGACCTGTAATCTACTGTCCAGCCGATCGATCTACAAGAAATCAGCTCCTGGATATTCCACTCTCAAGTATACCTGGTTTATCCACTTTTAATCCTAATAGTTCCACATCTTTTTCCTATTTTAAAATAGCAAGCTTACTAACTTAATAATCTCAGCTCCCACTGACAATCTACACCTTCCCAAAGAGTGCCACCTCGCCTCGCTCCAATGTGCGCCACTCTCTCTTCAATGTTAACAGTACTCTGTCAATAGTCTGCGCTTACTTGCTATTCAAGCATCAATCTTAGGCTAGGCACACACCAGTTAGTCAAGACAAGACACGTTTAGTCACAATACTTCACATAGTTGCTTATGACGCAACACACACTGATTAGTCATTGTAATTAGACATGTCTTCATAGGCAACTATGTGAAGTATTGTGTCTGATCATGTCTTGTGTCTTGACTAACTGGTGTGTGCCTAGCCTTATACCATAGCCACCTCTAATACACCTGTATTAAAGGTGGCTATGCTTATACTCAAATTATACCATTAGTGTATAAACACAAGGTTACCTTATTTTCCTCTCCCTATCATTTTAATGATTTACTTATTGTATGAATAAAGAATGAAGGGTGGGTACACACAGCGAGCAATCAGACATTCAGAGTTCCACGTTCTAGAAAACTGAAGTTTAATATTATTAAATTAGCACGAGAGAGATGGAGAGACGCTTATCATATTATTATCAAGGATGTAAACATGGTGGAGCGTCGAATCACCTCAAGATTGAGAGAGTTTGAATGTAATGCATGTATTTAGATATAGGTCCACAATTCACCACCATCTAATTACATGCATTACATTTAACCCACTTAAGCCTGGTTGCATAAAAGCCGGTTAAATTTTAACCGTGATTAATATTTCACGAGAACCTAGACCTTTTTGATAAGACGGCTTCTCTGATTGGTTCTCGTGGAATCAATCACGGTTAAAATTTAACCGGCTTCTGTGCAACCGGCACTCAATCTTGAACCTACCTTCACCGCTCCACCATATTTCCATCCTAAATTGATACTGAAGCTACAAATACCAGCTCTCTCCTCTCTGAATCATAGTACAGCATCTTGGTTTACTCAAATTTATCATCAATATTGAGAAATCCAACTAGAACGCTTGTATTCGACCGCCGCCATTTTGTCCAAAGACAGAACACGTGGACCGCAGAACTCGGAACGCCTGACTGCTCTCTGTGTGAACACACCCCTAATATAGAAACACTGATAAATAAAACTTGACAATCTGTAATCTCCGTATAATTCATGACATCAACTCTTCACTTTTTTCAATTTTCTTTAGTAATTTTCCACGGAGCAATATAAAAGATGATATCAAAACGTCATTAGTTTTTAATAATCAACATCTCAATCAATAAAGGGGCATAATATCAAATAATTTTGGGGAAAAATATAATCTCCGGATCTTGCTAACAACACAGTCAATGTCTGAATAAATTCATCTTAAGGTGCGTACATACTTTCGCTCTGCTCCGCAATCGAACGTCACTCGAGCAGATCGATTGATGATCGACCGGGGAGCAAGAGTGGAACGCGAGAAGAGCTAACATCTCCCGTAACGTTCATGATCGGAGCGATCGCGGAGCGTGTTGGAGGCGCGTATATCTGTACGCACCTTTAGGCTCAACTCGCACTTAGGCGACTCAGGTGGAGAAGAGACTCGACTCTAGTGGGGAGCATGTGTTTTCAAATGGTGACACTCAGACCAGTCGATTCTAGTCTCCGCGACGTCACCATTTGGAAACACATGCTCTCCACTAGAGTCCAGTCTCTTCACCTGAGTCGCCTAAGTGTCAGTTGAGCCTTAAATGTTTATCTTCAAATGAATATACTAGTTTACTATTATAAATAGTAAATATATAATAATATAATATACTAGTTTACTATACTAATTACTATCAGTGTTGGCCTCCTGGGTTGGACAATCATTGACAATCCTGACCAATGACAGACTTTGGTGTGGTAATCTTTCTTGTGGAAATTCTCCAATCATAGTGAAGGCAGGGTGGGGGAGATTGAAGTCCACACAGAATAAGACAAAAACTTAAAATTATGAATTGAGTTTATACAATTAAAAACAATTCATAGCCATCAAAATATCACTCTTTCGGAAACCATAACCAATAAGGTCAAGTTTTGATGAAATGAGTAAAGTCCACTCTGGAACTCCAATATCTATCTAATAATGATGATGATGAATGAAATAAAATAATAATGATGATAAAACAAAAATAAAATGATGAAACCAAAACTAATAACATTTAATTTATTACAAATGAAGAAATCATAAAACGAAAATAATAAGATGAATGAAAAAACATAAAATGATAAATGTCTACATTTATTGTCTCAGTCAGTTTATAGTCTCGGTCGTAATTCATCAATGTCGACTGCCGATTGATTGCCTTTCCTGTAATATAAAAATTGTAACAACGTTTAGAGCTTTGATTCATTTTGCACTTTTGTAAGCGACGTGCGTCTTCAAGCAACTAGTGACAGTGCTCTCTCTCTCATGCTACATTACAAACATCACCAAAAACGACGGGGAAAAATCATAATAAAATAATGAAAACAAAACAAAAATGATTAAAATAAAACAAAACAATGATTGATGAAATGATGAAAATAGATGAGATGAAAATGATAGAAGAAAGAAAAGATGAAAGAGTTTCAAAAAAGCATAGATGCGTACATCAAGACAGTGTCAATCAAAGAAAGAGTCAGAAGAGGTGAGAAAATGCACAGTCGAAAAGTGACTGGGAACCAAACCAAAGCTGGCTATGTACTTGGAAGAATGGAGCCAATATAATACAAACAGAGCCAACTGTTTCAGTGCTCTAGACATCACAAGTTCAAGCAGAGGATCCAATCACTTATGTGTAGATAATCAAGCAATCATTCAACTCAAAACATTTTACAAGTACTTAGAATCTTAAGCACAAGCTTCATAGAGCAGTGATCTGAACTAGTTTTCAGACTAGTGCTTGATAGATTCTAATGTGCAGCTATTAACAAGCAGACGAGATAACACGGGACAAAAAAAGATGAAAAAAATCAAACCGTCGATGTCAAGTCAATGTGAAGTCATCATGCTAAGGTGGCAGACACCAAACTATACACAAGTTCAATATATCATTCAAAATGTCGAAAGCCAAATAGTCAGTATAAAAGTCAGTTCCATATAATATACAATGCAGATCGGTTCAATTCTAATTAAGAATTCAACTACATACTCAAAATAATAGATTCAACACAAAATCATTATTTGAAAAAGGGCTGCAAGTGTGTTTGATGGTCAATAGTTGAAGTTTAATTATAAACTATAAGGGCCGTTTGCACTGTGACAGTTTAAACTAAATTTCATTTTAAACTGGATTAAATCCGTATCAAGTCTGGTTTGTTATAATGTGTTTCATTTTGAGTTTAAGCCACCAGCTGATTAAATCGAGTTTAAGCTTTGACTATGCAAACGGCCCTAAAAAAAGTTCAGTACGGTGGAGCTTCACTCAACAAGTCGATTTTTAAACGGAAATAAGATTGGAAGTTGCGTTTGTTCAAATGCTAATTAATGAATAATTATTATTAAACGAAAATTCCAATTTTCGGGGTGATTTACAGCATTTAATTGGGATTTTTGTTCAATAATAAGTAGATTTTTGTGGGATTCAACCCCAACCAACAATAGTGTTTCAAAAATCGAGATATTAGCGTCGCGCAGTTAAACTATACAATAGCATACAGATTGTATACTAATACTGTACTGGGATTATCAATACATATTCTAAAAAACCGCCGTAGATTAGGTTCTATTATCCAAGATTACCGCGCGAGAAAAACTAAACGGTACAAAAAATGTATGCTGAGGTTTACCAGAGATTGATAACAGTTTAAAAACCGAGACTAGTATCTCAAATTGTTTTAATAAATTAGTGGCTTTGACAATATCAAGTCGTTTTGATTTAATATAGAAGATATTTACCACAACATGGATATAATATGGTAAAATAAGATCACTTTATTTGTATGAGCTACTTCTTTAAATTATTTAAAACAATATAAAAACATGAAGTACATTTTTATTAAAAACATTTCATTGTTTGAAATGTTTCAAATAAAAGGGACTTCATGTTTTTAATATGGTAAAATGATATATTATAGCCATTGACATAGTATAATATGGATATGAATCACTTTCATAACAACACGGAAAGTTATGCCAAGGTAGATTACACACACTTCTTGTGTCATTCTAGATATCTTGGCTCTCTACAAGTCAGAAAACTTGATTGGCTGAGGGTGATACTCTCACGACCTCCAGGCTTGTGCGTGAAAATGGGGAGCATGATGAAGGGGTAATTGGGTCCACAACTTGGGTGGGTTTCCGAACCACTTCTTTCAAAGATCTGAAACCATATTTATTATTTCACAAAGGCGACTTTCTAGAAGTATTTTAAGCCTAGGTGATGATGATATCGTTCATACATCGCCAAAACCTGGCAACATCATAACAAATTTAAATTTCCAAGTACCGGTATCGACGACAAGGAAATCTCGTAGTATAAACTTCAAAATTTCAAAGATAACCACGTAAAAATATTAAAAAAATAGCATAGAGACGCCAAGATATTACATCAAATACCAAATAGGCCTAATTCTTGTCAACTCCCCAAAAGCTATCTAAGCTTCACTTTACTTTTCTTGTTCGTCACAATCTATTATTAAACTGCATTGAGGGAGCAACGATCCCGCAGTATATGACACGTCGAAAAGCTCTCTATTAACGTTACGTTAAGGCACACCACTTGTTTAGATAATCTACATAATAAATTGCCAATAATCTGACTTATTGAGCGGTATAGAATGATAATTCAAGACCTAACGTTTTACAAAATTAGCAAATTATATTAATAAATAGTAACTTCGACTGACGGCGCTAATAGAACCATCAAGGCTCAGTTTAAATTGATTAAATTAATGTCCAGTTTCACCACATCACACAGGTTTAATATTAAGATGCAATCAACTTATCAAGCATCAAATAAAATGCAAAATCAAACATTATTATATACATTATATACAGTACACACTGTACAAGTAGCGACGATATCAAGCAAGACTTTTTGTGTAGTTGAGAAGTTGATATTGTGATAATTATTCATATTAAATAAGAAGACTAAGAAATTGTCAAAAACCACAGATTTATTGAAAGTTAGAAGGACCGTTTTCGGTTTTTAGACCATTGTCAATCTCAATAAATATAATCTTTCTAACTTTCAATAAATCTGTGGTTTTGACAATTTAAAAACAAAATTTTCTCAGTCTTCCTATTTAATATCAAGCAAGAATTAATTTTTAATATCAAGCAAGAATTAATTCAAAGTGCATAATCAAATATCATTCCCCGATTGCACACACGTCCATTAAATTTGACCGCCGTAAAATGATGTCATTCAACCGAAGCAAAGACAATAGATAAAATAACTAGTCTGAAGACAATGCGATGAGTCATTTTACAGCCTTTAAAATTTACTACTTACCTCATCTATAATTATAATAAAGGAAAGAATTGGCAGATACACGTAGGGGATAGAAAATTCACGAATGACGCATCATCACGTCTCAACTACTCTACTGATCAACTTGAAATTTAGCATATAATATTCTTAATTTACCGAGGATGGTTATAGGCCTATTTTAAATTCTTCAAGATTTCAGTAAATCAAGTTTCAAATTTTTAGTTAGACCCTTGCAGAGCACGGGTTACCTGCTAGTTTTAGATACGTTTACGACGTATGTAATTCAACGTGAGTCATTTTACAGCGGTTAAATTTGATAGAAATACGTGCAACCGGACAATAAATTACAGTGCATTCTAGATTGTGCATCAAGCAGAAAATAAAAATTAAAGTGCAAAATCAAACATGATTGACAAGGAGAGAGAATCACTGAACCAACCTGAAGAAAACTCCATTTGCGATTAATAATATTATGAGGATGTGATGAGGTAATCCACAGCTATAGATTGGCGATGAGGTCTTCTCAATGTAGTAGATCTCACAGCGCGCGGTCATCCATCTTCCAAGATTTGAATACACTGCAAAAGAACACATTGCTTAGACAAATAAATAATGAATACACTTAATTGTGAATGAATTATTACTCTCTGAATACACAGTTGAAACAGACGGGTACACAAATAATGATTGCTTGCAATTCAACTGAAACAAATTCAATCCAAATATCAAGTGAATCATCAAACATACAAAATAATACTATTTAGGCTCTACTCACACTTACGCGACTCAGGTGGAGAAGAGACAGGACTCTAGTGGAGAGCATGTGTTTCCAAATGGTGACGTCGCGGAGACTAGAATCGACTGGTCTGAGTGTCACCATTTGGAAACACATGCTCTCCACTAGAGTAGTCTCTTCTCCACCTCAGTCGCGTTAAGTTTGAGTTGAACCTAATTATACAAAATAATATACAAATATACACAAAGTAACACAGCATTTTTCAACATACAAAATAGTATTCTTTATTCTCCAAAAAAATAGAAATATAAACCAAATGAGCGGATTTACTTCTACATAATTCTACGCTCTTGGTGCCGGTTAAATTTTAACCGTGATTAATTTCACGAGAGCCAATCAGAGAAGACCTATTTGATAAGACTGCTTCTCTGATTGATTCTCGTGAAATTAATCACGGTTACAATTTAACCGGCTTTTGTGCAACCGGCTCTTAGAATTTCAACATGTCTTCAAGTTACTGATCACTCAAGACTATTGTTTATTTTCAATAATAAATTGGGCAAATAGTAATGAGAGCACAATACACAACTTACAGTCAGCTATAAGCTACCAGCTTTACTTCTATTGGCTCCACTGCCTTTCAGGCTCCATTGCAGCTCAAGTCAACGGAATTCCTCCATCAGCCACCTGAAAATGAAACCATTAATCAATATTCTGTTGCAAACGCGACAAAAATTATACAACTTTCAATCAAGAACAACATGTTTTATAATATGAGACATAGATGCGATCAAGTCACAGCACTTCTTCAAAGTTGAGAAACATAACTGGAATCAAGCGGTTTGAATTCAATAATAGCCTACTAGTTTTTTAGGAAAAAACATGTGCGCAACCAAGGCCTCAATTATACAAGCGGAATTTTTTGCACGTTTGTACAAGGCATGGTCTCTTGAGCTGGCCACTAACGACAGAACATGCATGATGAGCATGTGTGTAGGCTACACAAAGAAAAATCGATTATACAAAAACTTCACCTCAGAAAATGTTGCTCCAAGGCTTTCGCTTTGATGATACAACTATGTATGACATGACGACAAGTGTGTACACACATATTCAACATGCATGTCCTTTCGGTAGTGGGGTCAGTCTTATGGGGCGCGTGTATTACGCTTATGTAGTTACCTCATAAGAAGTCATGCATCATAAAACAACCAGAAAAAATTTTGCGCGTCTATTCCGCTTATACGATTGGGGCCTAATAACTTGACAATATTACATAAATAGGCTCAACCAAAAACAAAAATTAGCCTATAGAATATAAATCGCCGCGCACCGATGCGGGATAAGTGGAAATAGTTATTTGTGCAACTAGTGCGCAAAGTGACAGTTTGCTGCACTGAAAGAAACGTTTACGCCCGAGCCGTAGGCGAGGGCGGAATGGTTTGTTGAGTGCAGCAGAGGAACTTTGCGCACGTATTTCACATCAAGTTTATCCTACAGTTACCATTGAATATGAAAAGTGGGTAATTATGGGTAAAATTGCCTGAAATGCATCAAATGTATATCTGTGTAATTTTATTATTAATAAATAAAATAGAATGTAGTATGTGTGTTTGAATGGCGGGGGGGGGGGGGCGCTGTGTGATGTCATCCACTGTTGTCCACCGCATCAAGATTCTTATAACGTGCACCACAGTCACAGTTACCAACTTAATTTAGATTTTCCTGCACTGGTGCTCCATATAACCTACTAACTATTTTGCGTTGTCATGCTGCAAATCTGGAGTACGCAAAGTAATACTTTGCGCACTAGAGCGGAAAAGTGATTCTTTGCAGCCTGCAATCAGTGCAGGAATGGTCACTTTTCAAGGTATCTGTAGGAAAAAATTATTACTGACAATAATTTATAAGTACTTCAGTAATATGATTCTGATCAATAAAATAAACTCTTTAACTGTCATGAAACTGTAATATAAGTGGCTAAAATGTTGATAGCCGAATGAAAAAATATACTTTATAGGCAACTGAGAACAAGAGGAACTAAATTCAAGTTAAAAAATTGGCAGGGAATTTGAAACAAATTTACAAGAAATCTACAAAAATCCTATTAAAACTTCGACTTTCAAATTCTCAAACTTTCCAAATTTACTTATAATTAAGTAAACAAATCTTTTATCCATTTTAACATAATAAAAGTATGTTGACAATCGAGTGGAAAATAAAAACAAAAAACAGTGATAAATAACCTACACGGATTAATATTACCAATCATAACCTAACCTAAAGCTGCCTAGTTAATTAAAAGTTTATATGATAACTTCAACGATATAAGACTAAAATTATTATAAAAATAATTTTAATTACTATTTATAATTAAATAATAACAAGAAACAAACTTTGAAAGGCAAATCGTAAGGTATTTTAATTCAAATTAACCTGTTGCTGTGAGCAGGTTACCGTAGCGATTACGGAAAGGTTAAGACTGTCATTACCGTATTATTGTAGCTAATTTTCAAAAAAAAATATTTCAAAAGTTGACAATTTTTACCGTCAAAATCCATTAAAAGGATTGTAAGAACACATTGTGTGTGAATTCAAACTTCAAATCGATGAATTATCACGTTAAATTTGAAATTTATTAACCTAGCCTACGGAATAGGCCAGTCTACGCTAATACAAAATACACATTAGGCTACTAGTTTAAGAAATAAATTCGATAAAACTAAAAAAACTTTACTGAAATAATTGAAATGAGGCGTTATAAAGCAACAATGAGAAATTAACAACGGTGAATTGGCCAAATAAAGTAGTTATGAAGCAAAATAAAGCCATGTCTTGCCTTAGTGGTCGAGTCAGGTTGGGCTGTAATATTTCAACTCGTATCTTCGAAAATACCCGATGGAAGTTAATTTCCATGTTCACAATAATTGATAACAATTATAAGGAATACATTTCGAATAAATTTAAGATCCCACTCGATAAATTATTACTAGAAACTTCAATAAAATCACAGAATGGACGGACGAAAAGTTGGAAGAGTCGGCCATCTTGTCCGGTTGTCCCGAAGTTCTGAAAATATTGTGATGTGACGTCACAATCAAGTCGTTTAGTTCGCGAACTGGCCGCTAGACACAGCACTATACGGACACACTATTTCAAATGGACGGTACTTTGAGTGCTGATATTTCATGATTTTGAACATCAAATAACAAAAAAATGATCATATTTTCATTAAATAATGTTGAAAACTCTATTACCACAAAACTAGTAATCCAATATGATTATCCCCGCAATAATATGACATGAATGCAACCTTTAAATGACAAATGTTGCTATCTTTAATGGAAAAGTCGGCTAAGAGTTCAATCATTTTTGGACAATAACACAGAAAAAATACTGATCTATTCATTATTCTTCAGCTTAACATGTCTATAAATATTCTTCCAATCTTTTACAACTAAATTACATAAAAATGACCATATTTTCATTAAATCATTTTGAAAACACTATTACCACAAAACTAGTAATCAAATATGATTATCCCCGCAATAATATGACATGAATGCAACCTTTAAATGACAAATGTTGCTATCTTTAATGGAAAAGTCTGCCAAGAGTTCAATAATTTTTGGACAAAAACACAGAAAAAAAAGATTTATTAATTATTCTTATGCTCAACATGTCTATAAAAATTTCTTCCAACCTTCTAACACCGTAGAAAAAAATATATAGAAACTACAAAATGTCCTTATTTAATATTTCTTGCCTACCATGCATTACACCTACTACATCTTCCAACAAAATACATGGATTATCAACTTCTAATGCCTATAATGGTTTTTAAAGCCTAGCAAAAGATGAATAACTTAGTTAAAGAAAAGGTGATGACTAGCTTCAAGTTTTAAACCAAGATATTTACCGAAATATTCAACTGAAAACCTAAGAAAACTCTTGTGATTTGAAAGTGCTTAAAAAATTGCTGTTTCCAAAGGTCTATACATTTTTAGGAAATTAAACTAACAATTTCTAGTAATTTGATAGCATAAATATACACAGAAAGTTTTAAATCAAGATAATTATTGAAATATTAAACTGAAAACCTAAGAAAAGTCTGTGATTTGAAAGACCTTAGTACTTGGAAAATTTGCTGGTTCAACAGGTCTATACATTTTTGTAGGAAATTAAACTACTGTAACAACTTCTAGTAATTTGATGGAATAAATATACACAGACATTTTTAAATCAAGATATTTATGGAAAATTCAAATGAAAGATTAAGAAGACACTGTGAATTGAAAGCTAACTTATTTCTAAGCTTTGATTTGAAAGCTAAGATATTACACACTTTTTTATGTATTTGAACACGACATGCAGTCGATTATTAAATAAATATTAAAAACTTTTACTTACTGACTGGAGTACTTTCAATCGTCTAGCGATCATTTTCAACAGTGTAGACCGGAAATGTTTTGATGGTTAGGAAGATTTGTGGTGTTTATTATGTGATCGAAAAGTTTGTTGGATTTGAAATTCAGCCGTTCATTTAGTATGTTTTTACTATCTAGGATGGTGGCTTTATAAATTTCAAACTGTTCTGTTGTATTTAATTCATGTCCATTTCTTTTTACTTTCAATATTGTAGGGTTGGTATCTATGTTTATGTAGGAGTGCCCGGTTTCATTTAATGTGTTGCAAAAGCTGATTCTGTTTTGGTTTTAAGTGCGTTGACATGTTCTTTAAATCTAAGTTTCAATGATCGTCCACTTCTGCCAATAATATAGAATTTTTCACAATCGCTACATTTTAGCTTATATACCCCAGGGAGGTAGTGTTTGTCGGTGGTTTTGGTGGTGAGGGTGGCTATTAGCTTATTTTTGGTTTTGAAAGCCACCTTGTAGCCTGCTTTTTTTAAAATTCTGGCAATTTTATTAGATTGACTATTGATATATGTTAGTGTTAGGAAGTGTTTTCTCTCATTTGTTGGATTGGTTTCTTGCTTATATGATTTTGCTTTTGTTTTTTTGTTTAGTTATCTATTATATTTGGGTCATATCCATTACTAGCCGTCAGGCTCGCTTCGCTTGCCATATACGTCTAGCCAGGGGGCTCCGCCCCCTGGACCCCCGACTGGATAGTCCAAAAATGAGATCAGCAGGCTTGCTTCGCTCGCCTGCATTTTTCATTTGAGCATTTTTATCATATTTAGGACAATCCAGTCGGGGGTCCACTAAACGTCTGGCTAAACGGATATGGCTACCGTAGCCATTACGGAAAGGATAATACTGTCATATTATTCTAGCAAATTTTCGAAAAAATAATTCATAAGTCGACAATTTCCACCGTCAAAATCCATTAAAAGGATTGAAAGAACACATTGTGTATTAATTCAAACTTCAAATCAATGAATTATCACGTTAAATTTGAAATTTATTAACCTAGCCTACAGAATAGGCCAGTCTACGCTAATACAAAATACACATTACGAGTTTATGAAATAATTGCAACAAAAATGAAAAATGTTTACTGGAATAATTGAAAAAAGGCGTTATAAAGCAACAATGAAAGATTAACAACGGTGAAATGCTCAAATAAAGCAGTTATGAAGCAAAATAAAACTATGTCTTGCCTTAGTACTCGAGTCAGATTGGGCTGTCATATTTCAACTCGTATCTTCGTAAATACCCAATGGAAATTGATTTCTATGTTCACAATAATTGATAACAATTATGAGGATTACATTTCGAATAAATTTAAGATCCCACTCGCTAAATTATTACTAGAAACTTCAATAAAATCACAGAATGGACGGAAAAATTGGAAGAGTCGGCCATCTTATCCTGAAATTCTGAAAATATTATGATGATTGTGATGTCACAATCAAGTCGTTTAGTTCGCGAACTGGCCGCTAGACGCAGCACTATACGGACACACTATTTCAAAATAATGGACGGTACTTTGAGTTTAATGATTTTGAGCAACAAATTACATAAAAATGACCATATTTTCATTAAATCATTTTGAAAACACTATTACCACAAAACTAGTAATCAAATATGATCATCCCCGCAATAATATGACATGAATGCAACCTTTAAATGACAAATGTCATTAATAATGTTCAATAATTTTTGGACAAAAACACAGAAAAAATACTGATCTATTCATTATTCTTCAGCTTAACATGTCTATAAACATTTCTTCCAATCTTTTACATCGTGGAAAAATTACAAAAACTACAAAATGTCATTATTTAATATTTCTTGTCTACTATGCATTACACCTACTTACTACATCTTCCAACAGAATACATGGATTGTCATCTTCTAATGCCTATACTGGTTTTTAAAGCCAGCAAAAGATGAATAAATAGTAACAGAAAAGGTGATGAATAGCTTCAAGTTTTTAATTAAGATATTTACCGATATATTAAAAAACCTAAGAAAACTCTAGGATTTGAAAGACCATAGTACTTCAAAAATTGCTGGTTCAACAGGTCTATAAATTTTTAGGAAATTAAACTAACAATTTCTAATAATTTGATAGCATAAATATACACAGAAAGTTTTAAATCGATATATTTATTAAAATATTCAACTGAAAACCTAAGCAAACTCAGTGATTTGAAAGACCATGGTGGTTGAAAAATTGCTTTTTCAACAGGTCTATAAATTTTTAGGAAATTAAACTAATAATTTGATAGCATAAATATACACAGAAAGTTTTAAATCGATATATTTATTAAAATATTCAACTGAAAACCTAAGAAAACTCTGTGATTTGAAAGACCATAGTACTTGAAAAATTGATGGTTCAACAGGTCTATAAATATTTAGGAAATTAAATTAACAATTTCTAGTAATTTGATAGCATAAATATAGACAGGATTTTTTAAATCAGTATGTTTATTAAAATATTCAACTGAAAAACTAAGAAAACTCTGTGATTTGAAAGACCATAGTGCTTGAAAAATTTGCTAGTTCTACAGGTCTATAAGATTTACGAAATTAAACTAACAATTTCTAGTCATTTGATAGCATAAATATACACAGAAAGTTTTAAATCAAGATATTTATTGAAATATTCAAATGAAAAATTAAGATACTGTGATTTGATAGCTAACTTATTTCTAAGCTTTGATTTGAAAGCCAAGATATTTATTGAAAATTCACCTGAAAACCTAAGAATACAATGTGATTTGAAAGCAAATAGTGACTTACGAAGCAATCATTAAACAAGTCTACAAAGTTGTAAATAGAGTAACAATTTCTAGTTATTTGAGAGCATAAATTACACAGAAACATAAAAGAAAGATAGTAGGATAAAAATTAGTCAAAACAAGTATGTTTGAGAAAGCAGAGCGATTTATTTCAAAAGCATAGCCATTTATTTCAATACAAAGCAAACTGCAGAAGGTGTATCAAGGTCCAATTTCTAAGCGACAACTCTAACCGCGCTCTATCAACAGATGTATAGTCTATCACTGTATATTATTCCATAGATTATCAAGACTATATTTGTATGAATAAAGTAGTAGTTCTGTGAACAGTAGACCTCGCGCAGTTATAAACCACAGTCTCCTCTAATACTGTCCATCAGAGTAAATTCTGTCCAGTCGTGTCGGCGAGATATCGGTGTATAAACGACTAACGGCTGTTTGGGTTGTTGTATGCTAATAATTTGATGTAAACAGCTATGCTGCTATCATCAAAAGCTTACCGAGTTGAAAGCAGAGAAGTCTATGCTACTTCAAGTTATCAATAATTGCATGCCTCACTGCATGCAATTAATAGTCCACACAACAGCTGTGTTTTCAATAAGTTACATTGAGATATTGAATCACATGCGTCATTGCATGCAATTTATAATTCACTCGACATCTGATTTATGATGAATAATTCCATAGTCTGATTTTTACTCTAATTAGATTGGCATATGAAGGAGGCTCCTATTCCTTTTATATTATCCTTGAAATGCGAAATTTTCAAAAACCTTGTATATACGTCGACGCGAAATTAAAAAGGAACATACCTGTCAAATTTCATGAAAATCTATTGCTGCATTTCGCCGTAAATATATATATATATATATATATATATTATATATATATATATATAATTAGGAGTTTAATGTGAATCACCGCCTTCCTTATTTTAGTCGGATTTTCCATGTTTGTCGGTCATTCCACTCCCCATCTGTGAGATTTCTAGCCTCCATGCATCGTCCACCTCGTCTCGCCAAGATCGCCTTGGCCTCCCTCGCTTCCGTCTACCCAATGGGCTCCAGTCCGTCACAATTCCGATCCACTTACTTGCACTAGCCCTTCTCACGTGCCCATACCATACCAGTCTCTTGTCCTCAATGAACTTCATTATATCCGATTGAACTTTCATTCTGTTCCTAATCTCTTCATTTCTTACTCTATCCAACCTGGTGACCCCGCAAAACCTTCTCCAATACTCCATTTCCACAGCCAGAATCTTACCCCTACTTCGCTTGTTCGTCACCCATACTTCTGCACCATATGTTATTATGCTTCTGACTATTGTATGGAATATCATCTGTTTGGTCTTTCTGTGGATACTCTTACTCCAGATTATGGGATGCAGTTGTCTCATACAACTTCTAGTTTGCCCTAGCCTTCTCTTTATTTCTTCATCTGTACCCCCGTTTTGCGTAATAGTATAACCCAAGTATTTAAATTTACCTGTGCCTTTAATTTCAACGTCATCGTCTACTTTAAGATTCTGCGTGACTTCACTATTTGTTTGCAAGTACTCCGTCTTGTCTAGGTTTATTTCGAGCCCCGCCTCCTTGTATTCTTCCTTCAGCCTACGCATCATGTAACTCGCCGTAAATGTGGAACATAAATAAAGAGAAATGCAAAACCGTCGACTTGAATCTTAGACCTCACTTCGCTCGGTCAATAAATTTATCGATGTAGAATCTATGGCAACTAATAACAGCAAATACAGCGGCTAGAATCGTAGAATCGTCGCTTAGGAATTGGACCTATAGAGAACATGGATATGAGCATATCAGCAATAAGAAGAACATCCAGTTGAAAGCTGATTAATTTGATAAATAATTGATACTGTATCTTATAGTCCGAACAAAATTACTTCTGACTTGGTGGAATATGCGGCGCAGTGAAATGGAGGGATCAGCCAATAACAGTCATTAATAGTCATAGGTTGAAGCGCAGTTGCCAATTTGACAATTAGTCAGTCGTCTGAATGCTTTCATACAGTGATTAGTAGTCATAGGTAGAAGCGCAGTTGCCAATTTGTCGATTAGTCAGTCGTCTGAATGCTTTCATACAGTGATTAGTAGTCATAGGTAGAAGTGCAGTTGCCAATTTGTCGATTGTTTGTTTGTTTGTTTTTAATATCTTCCCAGAGACTCTTAACAGAGTATGAGAATTGTCAAAAAAAATGCTTGAAAACATTACTTTCAATAAGAAAAAATACTCATATACATACACACACACACACACACACACACACACACACATACATAATACATATAAACATATCAACACACAAAGGGCCCCTCCCTACACATATATTCCTGTGTGGTATAAAATACACCTTCCATCAATAACTCTTTTAACTTCCTTCCGAATAAATTGAGATCTTCAACGTTTTTCATCATGAAGCTTTCTAAAAAAATTAAGACCCATATATATGTTGGCTTCTTTTCAAAAAGAGCTGTCCTATGGTACATGGAATCAAAGTCTCCTCTATTTCTGGTTTGATACCTGTGGGAATCACTATTTCTAGCCGAAGCCTTATTTCTCCCGAAGTACATAATCACCTCATAAATCTTATTTCTCCTGAAGTACATAATCACCTCATAAATGTAAAGAGAGGGAACGGTGATAATGCCTAGCTCCTTGAAATGATTCCTGCAAGATTCGAGAGGAATTCCTTTTATTGACCGTATAGCTTTTCTGGCAGCCTGAAAACTCTCTCCAAATTCTGACAGGACCCACCCCAAACAACAATGGCATAGCGAATATGTGACATAATTAGGGAATGGAAGGACTGCCATTGTCAGTTTGGAATCATTCAACCTTCTAATCTGTCTGAGTGCAAAAACACCTGAGGAGATTCTATTACAAAGCTGATCAATATAGTAATCCCATGATTAGAAGGTCGTTTAGAATAGATTAGAATCAGTCGTCAGAATAATTTCAGACAAGAAACTTGGCATATGTAGCGTGCTGAGCACATCAACAGTCACTAGACGTTGAAGAACGCTGGCCGGTTCAGAACGGTAACATAGCGCCTCTGTATCCCTCCCGCTGTATGTTTTCTTTGGCTTCTGCTGCGCATGTCCCTCTCAAGTCAAAAGTTATTTTGTACAGACTATAGTTCATGAAACAACAAAATTGGTGGAAATCAACTGTATGAGCAATCTATTATAATTTATGAGCAATCGTTTTATAATGCCCTTCCGTCATTGGTAAGAGACCTAGATGCCACCCAATAAAAAGATAGAGTTAGAAAAGGCCTAATAAGAGGTGGACTTTACAAGGTACCTGAATTTTATAACATTTCTCAATCTATGTAAATCTGTTACTATTGTGTATGATCTAGGCTGTGTAAAACTTAGTTTGTAATCTTGTTTAGGAAGTTAATTTTCGATGTAATTGTGTTCTAGCTGTGTAGACTTTTGTATTGTTGATTGTATACTTGTGACAATGACCAATGTTTATTGTAAATCAAATAGTAATAAATATATTATTATTGATTGTTAAAAAAAACTTGATCAAAAAAAGCATTATATGAAATAATTATAGAAAAGCATTGGGATAACTGTAAACACATAAAATTTAGAGCTGGTCACCTTAAGTCAGCTACTATCACTTTGAATATGGGGGTTTGTTGAATTATACAGAGTGATCAACCTATTCTATGTTTAGTAGCCTAATCATAAAGGTTGGGGTATGAAATAACTATTGAAGAACTTGCAGAAAGTCATCCGCTAACTGTGAAGACATAACATTTAGATCCGGTCACCTTATGTCAGCTTTTAGCACTTTAAATTTATGGAGATTCGTTGAATTTTAGAGTGATCGTCCCATTTCATGTTAAGTAGCCTAATCATAAAGGTTGGAGTATGAAATTACAATTTGAAAACATACAGATAGTCATTACCTAACTATAAAGACATACAATTTAGAGCCGGCTACCTTGTCAGCTACTATCACTTTGAATATGGGCGTTTGTTGAATTTTAAAGAGTGATCAACCTATTCAATGTTAAGTAGCCTAATCAAAAAGGTTGGGGTATGAGATAACTATTGGAGAACTTTCAGAAAGTCATCCCCTGACTGTGAAGACATAACATTTAGAGCCGGCCACCTTGTCAGCTCCTATCACTTTGAATATGGGGGGTGTTGAATTCTACAGAGTGATCAACCTAATCTATGTTAAGTAGCCTAATCAAAAAGGTCGGGGTATGAAATAACTATTGGAGGATATTAAGGTAGTTATCCCCTAACTGTAAATACATAACATTTAGATCCGGTCATCTTATGTCAGCTACTATCACTTTGAATATGGGAATTTGTTGAATTTTACAGAGTGATCAACCTATTCTATGTTTAGTAGCCTAATCAAAAAGGTTAAGGCATGAAAGAACAATTGGAAAACTTTAAGACAGTCATCCGCTAACTGTAAAGAGCCGGTACATAATATTTACATAATATTAATACATAATATTTAGAGCAGGTCACTTTATGTGAGCTTCTATCACTTTGAATATGGGATTTGTTTAATTTTACAGAGTGATCGATCATCCTATGTTATGTTAAGCAGCCTAATCAAAAAGGTTGGGGTGTGAAATAACTATTGGAGAACTTTCAGAAAGTCATCTCCTAACTGTGAAGACATAACATTTAGGGCCGGTTTCCGAGCTCGGGATTTAGCCAAGTTCTGGTCTTTAAACAGCTGGAGTCAGAAAATTGACTTCCCAAAACGTAAGTTGCAGCCCACATTTAAATTAAATTTCGAAAAACTAGAAAATTGAACACAAAATAAAATAAAGAGAAAATAGTGTTAAGTTTCAGCTATTTTGAATTATTAAGGAATGTTTCATTCCGTCAAGAAAAAACGTTTCCAATATAATAGAAATGGGAAAGTAAAGATTATCATAAGAACTGCGACTATGCCCCGTTTTGGGAAGCTAATTTTCTGACTCCAGCTGTTAACCTAGCTCCGCAGTGCAGGCTGGATGCTTATCTGACTCGGACTAGGCGCTGAGACAGCAAATAATAGCAGCGTTGGTGGGAATGCGAGCGGCCGCAGTAACATCTTCCATCCAGCAATGGTCGACGTAGTTCCGCCTGGTGGACAGACGAAAGATCAATACAGTCAGTTATTTGATCCCTCCAGCCAGGCTCAGCCAAGCAGCCGAGACAATAGAACAATGGAGTGACGGTCTTATTCGCGTTCATCAGCAGTTTTCTTTCTCATGATTATTTTTATTTTTGTGCTGCCTATAAACTCCAGTCACCAGTAAAGTTTCCAGAAATGTGGTGTACTACCATATTCATGATGATTTTTAATTATTTAAAAACATTGTTGACATTCTGAGCCTTCAGGCTAAACTTGAGGTCGCTGAGAACGAATCTGCAATCAGAATTTCTCTATCACGAAAAAAACCCAGCTGTTGATCTTCCGGCAACCGTTATTAGTCATCCTGCAATACGGTCGAAACACATCCAAGCCAGACACCCATCTCAAATGACAACAACGCCAAGCTGTGAGAAACCATCCTGCACTGCGGCGCTAGGTCTAAAGATGGGTTGTTCACTAGAACCGTTTCCGTCCGAACTAGCATCGACTGAGAACTACCGAACTCGTCCCAACGATCCCCCAACAAAGAAAGCTATAGATGCTCGTCCATTGCAACAGGTTTATACGGCCGTCTCCGGCCGATCAAGTTTTCGATCCGAATTGAATGGGATTTTCCGGCTCTATCCGGCCGAACTAGCTAGTCGAGCTGAGACAACAAAGTGTTCCTAACCTAAAATTGTTTCCCAGTCTAAATTCAATGCCTCATCACATTCCTAAACATTGGCACCCTATTTCATGGAGAGAATCATACTATAGTGAAGTCCACGTTATAATGGCAGTGGAGAAAGATAGGAGATGAACGTTGCGATCCTCTGTCTTGTCAATGCCTTCTATAGACGGTAGCTGATACAGGTTTATTGATGTAATATTAACGGTTCATCCTCGTTTAAAATTATAAATTATATATGAGCAAGAAATTATATTTTAAAATAATTTTACAATGAATTTTCATAAGATAAGTTCATGAGATCTTCTTTATTTCGCAACCAATTTACAACAACAGTACAGTGCACAAACTAAAAAAAGATAGCAAATAAGAATAATAAAACAATACTTAAGAGAACTTTTTAACCGAATAAATATGAAACTTGCTGATAATAATAATTGTATTAATTCTCATTATAGGATGATGGAATGTAATCTAGCACAGATACTCTGTTTTACAAGAATACACCATAATTAATGAGAGATTCATGATTGAGATAAATATTTTGTTAATTATTAATTCTACATTGTTAAAAGACGATCTAGCAACAGAGCAACGCGAGAGAGAGAGATAGCGCTATCCGATTTGTTGAATGATAGACAAGGATAGCAATACCATTGCAAATTAAACACTGCCATTATAACGTGGACCTCACTATAAATATTGAGACATAATTTTAACCTTCCCGTAGTCGCGCCTTACTCATCACACGAGCAGCGCGTGTTGTATTTTTACAACATCCAATTCTCCAAGTGTTATGTACTCTGTTTACTGTCAAAACATATTAATTAATTGTATAATTACTTCTTTCATTTTCTTGGATTATTTTACGCCTATGAACATTAGGATGATTACCATTTCATAGCCCAATAAGGTACATCAAGCAAAGCCATCAATTCTGTGTTATTGGTTCGTTTACAGTCCCCGTATACAGTCTTCCCTATCTTATGCACTGTGGCGACTAAATGGCACCTAAAGACTGAACCATTGCTCGGTTGATACTGCAACTCAGTGGAGTGATGGGGGGAAAGTTTTGGAATGCATAGGTGACTCATTCACTGACACCACCCCATTCAATAGTTTTGTGAAACAAAAAAAAAACTGATACTGTTGTACTTCTTACAAGAGCGCGACTGCCGGAAGGTTAATGATTAATTCTACATTGTTAAAAGACGATCTGGCAACAGAGCAACGCGAGAAAGAGATAGCGCTATCCGATTCGTTGAATGAAATGACAAGGATAGCAATACCATTGCTGATTAAACACTGCCATTATAACGTACGGTAACCCTCATTATAAATATTGGGACCTTATTTCAATGGAAGAAAATCATACTATAAGAAAGCTTAAAACTAGAGGCATGTCAAAGCGCATGGAGAGATTTGTCCTGAGCAATGATCTGTAGATATTCCTTATAAGAGTTGATTTCAACTTGAATAAATTTATAAAAATACCAATATGCAGATTATTTGAAAAATATGAGAAAAAACTACAGATCACTGCACGCTTTCTCTGTAGTCCAAATCTTTGAAATGCTTTACTTAATAGTCAGTTGAAGAGTGAACAAAATAATTTGGAAATTGAACAACAATATCTAATAAGTGAAAAATGACTGCACTTGATCGCAGCATAAGAAGACGTGTTCAGCTTGGTTTTATCGGTTTATTTTCAATGCATGTTGCAGTGGTGTTTACAAACGTCCCATCCATCAATTCGTTTCAATAGTTATATCCAATATTCATAGTCTGAAAGTATAACAAAGTTTATAATACTCAACAAAAATAAAGAGATTTGAAACAGCGTATTTGCTAAGCCAAGAGAATTCACTTTTGAATGGAAGATCATCAGTTATAAACAGTCTTGACAAGTTATAAGCTCCGCGCACCATGCTAAGTTGCTTAAATGAAAAAAAAGTATTGAAAATGTTTTCTTTAATATTCAAAGAAACCAAATAAAAAAAACTTCTAAATTATGTATTTTATCATAATAGAGTGATGAATAGTACGGTAATATTTTTCATTTTCCAAGATATTGAATAAAGTTCGCCAAATCAGGCCAATCCAACCTCTAATGCTAGACACACATCAGGAGATAACTCCATAAAACTTCAAAAACTCAAAAAACTATTGATGAAAATTGATTTAATATACTCGGAAGAAGATTTTACAATGAAATTTTAGAAAAAAACTGACTGAAAATTGATTACTAACTCATAAAATTAAATGATAGGTACCTAGACAAGAACGGTACGAGATTGGACTGGCTAATCGATTGACATTTTGCATTCAATTTTTGGAAATATTAACGTTCAAATATTAAAACACTTAATATACTCATTGAAAAACATAAATTTGACAAAAATAAACGTTAAAACAATGAATTATTAACAAAATCATGATATCTAATCTTAGCTAGTACGATATGACACTTACGGATTTCGATTCCTAATATGCAATTATTAGACAATTCCAAGCGATTTCTACAGTTGATGTTACTAGAATAATTATAATAGAAGAAATTTTTCATAAAATTAAACTCTGAATCACTATATTTCATTAATAAACACGTATTATTAGTGGAGCAGAACGGAATTAGTAGCAGATAAGAAGATGGCTGACATCGAATTGGGAAAGAATAAGAAATTATTGAGATGTGACGTCACAATCAAGTCGTTTAGTTCGCGAACTGGCCGCTAGAGGCAGCACTATACGGACACACTATTTCAAATGGACGGTACTTCGAGTGTTGATATTTCATGATTTTAAACATCAAATTACTGTTAATTCTTACAATTTATAAGCAAAATTCAAGCGAATTATTCTTGGGAAATTAGTTTCTCTCAAAAATAGAGATATGAAAAATTGTGATACAATGAACCCTTCAAAAGTTATTGACAAATTATTGCTACATACCTATTCTTTATGATTTATAATGTTATTTCATTCAGTCCCACAGAATTTGTAACAGCCAAAAACAGTTATTATAGATTCTGCATTAAATTTTCATCATAAAAGACTAGTAAAATTTTCTTATATATCAACCTAAGTTTTCAAGATATATAGATTTTTTATAATTTTTAAAAACGACGGTAACTAGAAAACTAACAGTCAAAATCTAATTCTAAGCATAATATGCTTAGTTTAATATTTCTTCTTTCCAATCATATTATGACTGGAAAGAGAAAAAAAATTCCAATAAGACTCATATAATATGTTTCTTCATTTGACGTTTTCAAACTTTTTATAAGTGCTCAAAAATTAAAAAATATACATATATTCGAGTTCAAAGCCAAGCTTCAAACAGTTTGAACGCTTAAGAAAAGTTCAAAAATCTGGTGTGGCGCATTCACACAACTTTCCTTACCGTTATGAAAATTGATCACCTGACGCTAGTGTTCCCGCGCATCTCAAGTCTACTATTTGAAGATCTGAGCCAGCTGGTGACAGGTCAATACGCTGGAGACACACGAGATCTGCTATCTCTTCATAGTGACTGATTTAATAGAATCAATTTACTTGCCAACAGTTTGCAATATTGAATAATCACATTTTCTCAAATTTCAAGCTTATTTTCAATTTCAGGTGAAAATGTTACTGGACATTATTTGAAGAGATTTGCATGCTCAATCTTTTCTACTCGAAATTTTTCGTTTAAATTATATCAGACCTAATAATTGGAAATCTAAGATCAAACTTTGCATAGATGGGGCGGCGCTCCTGAAATTTTTACAGACATGGGAATTGTGGCAGTTGATATAGCTTATCAATGACTATTTTAGGTATAAATTTAATCAAAATCGTTGGAGCCATTTTCGAGAAAATCGCGAAAAACCATGTTTTTGACAACATTTTCGCAATTTTAGCCACCATCCATCTTGAATTGCATTTGATCGAAATTGTTCTAGTCGGATCCTTGGAGTGTAAGGACCGTAAGTTCCAAATTTCTAGTCATTCCGTTAATTGGGAGATGAGCATATCGTGTACACAGACGCACATACACTCAAACACACACACACACACACACACACCACACACACACACACCACACACACACACACACAAACAGACCAATACCCAAAACCCACTTTTTTGGACTCAGGGGACGTTGAAACGTATAGAAATTTAGAAATTGAGGTACCTTAATTTTCTTCGGAAAGTAATACTTTCCTTACCTATGGTAATAGGGCAAGGAAAGTAAAAACGTCAACCAAAGAGACATAAATAAATATTATTGAATATGTCTTCCTCTTTCCAACTATATCCTTAGAATTAGATGTTGATGGATTCCCACATATAAGTACGTGAGAAAAAATATAGCTTTAGGCTGAACTGACACTTACGCGACTGAGGTGGAGAAGAGACTGGACTCTAGTGGAGAGCATGTGTTTCCAAATGGTGACACTCAGACCAGTCGATTCTAGACTCCGCGACGTCACCATTTCAAAACACATGCTCTCCACTAGAGTCCAGTCTCTTCTCCACCTGAGTCGCCTAAGTGTCAGTTGAGCCAAATGCAACATTTTAGATCAATATTTAAATTCTCATTTCCTCCCCGTGAACTCAACTGATAAATTTGAGCCTCAGACATAATATAATCATATAGAACCCAACTTATAAATTGACTGTAATCCTCAGGGATATACAGATCCTGTTTATTTACTGAATCTAAGCATAGATCCAAAATTTTTATGAGATTTGCAAATCGGAGAATTATGACCGAGCAAAGTGAGGTCTAAGATTCAAGTCGACGGTTTGGCATTTCTCTTAATGTTTAATTAAATGTTTATATGTTGCGCATTTACGGCGAAACGCGGTAATAGATTTTCATGAAATTTGACAGGTATGTTCCATTTTTAATTGCGCGTCGACAATCAAAATATCTTATCCCAGAAATTCACAGGCTGATGTAGCCAAACTACACAATATAAACACGACCTAGAAGATGAAGAAACCTTGAGGGTTTGAAAGGGTAGATTAGGAGGTGGGTTTTTGCTTTTAAATGGCAAAATGCTTGTATTATTCAAATGTTATGATAAATTATTGTGAAGCAGAAACAGAAAGCTTGCATGTCAGAACTTGTTTGTGTTATTGACCGAGCGAAGTGAGGTCTAAGATTCAAGTCGACGGTTTGGCATTTCTCTTAATGTTTAAATGTTTATATGTTGCGCATTTACGGCGAAACGCGGTAATAGATTTCATGAAATTTGACAGGAATGTTCCATTTTTAATTGCGCGTCGACGTATATACAAGGTTTTTGGAAATTTTGCATTTCAAGGATAATATAAAAGGAAAAAGGAGCCTCCTTCATACGCCAATATCAGAGTAAAAATCAGACTATAGAATTACTCATCATACATCAGCTGACAAGTGATTACACAGATGTGTGGAGAAGCCAGACTATTGCTGTATTTCCATAAGGTCTATAGTTTCAATCAGGTACTTGTGGATGAGAATACTGCGTGAGGTCTACTGTTCACAGAACTACTAGTACATACAATCATATGGAACCCAAGTTATACATTGGCTGTGATCCTGAGGGATATACAGATCCTGTTAATTCACTCAGTATAAACGTAGATCCAAAATTGTCATGAGATTTGCAAACCGGAGAATTAATAAATGGAGCGAGCAACGGTTATATGTTTTATGGAATTTGTGAAATTAAAGTGAGGTCCACGTTTTAATGGCAGTGTTTGATTAGCAATGGTATTGCTATCCTTGTCTATCATTCAACAAACCGGATAACGCTATCTCTTTCTCGCTTTGCTATATTGCCAGATCATTTTTTATTAACAAAATATTTCATCTTAATTAAGGAAATTCATTATGAAATTATTGAAATATATAATTTCTTGCTTAATAAAATATAGTAATAATTGATTATTTTGAACGAGAATGAACCGTAATCAATAAACCTGTATTAGCCACCGTCTATAGAAGGCATTGACAAGACAGAGGATCGGCAACGTTTTTCTCCTATCCTTCTCCTCTGCCATTATAACGTAGACCTCACTATAGTACATTTATCTGTTTCAAGTTGAAGTATTTTGCCTTATTTTATTCACATGATGTGTCGTAAGGTATTGAGTTGTGGGGTGGCTGTGCAAATATACATTATCAGAGGATATGCTGATAGTGAATGTTTTGTGATTTTTCTGGCTTCAAATTTATCAAGTTTTTTAATATTTTTCAATTTATTAATGCATTTTCAAGTGTAATAATAATTTGTTTCATCTTTCTGATCAACCGAGATACAAAATTTTCAAGTATAATGTATATTTGGACTGTAAATTTTTGTGATCTTTATAAAATGTTTTCACAACCTCATTTGAACTATTTTTATCAAAATTAGGGAGAGACAGTTTTGGGTTTATCCTGTTGATTCTCTCCCAATCATTAATTTGATGTTGTGATTAAGGAATGTAATAATAAATGTAAATGATATATAAACTTTAAAAAACGACAATTAGCATTTTCAAATGATACTTAAAATTTGTGAAAGAGCGAATTGCTACCTGATTGGTCTGAGACTCAATGATTCAAGTTGAAAGGCTTTTGTATACTTGAGCGTTCTGACACTGCCATATTATATACAAACTCATGATTTTCACACATAGCAACATTTCAAAACATGAGACAAGCTGATTCACAAACCAATAATAAACTGAGAAAGAAAAGTACAGTGAGGTCTACGTTTTCACAGTGAACACGATCTATTTGGAGGGAACAATAGACCTAATCAAAAAGGATTTTACAGTGAGCGCTAGCTATTTGATGGGAACAAACCTAATCTAAAAAGATTAATAATGAAATAACTATTGGAAGACATCAGAATACTTATCCTCCAACTTAAGGGACATCGACATATGACCCATCTTCCTTTAATCACCTCATATCCTACTAAATATGGTGTTATGCTGAATTTCACAGTGTTTGCTAGCTATTTGAAGGAATCCAACTCAATTTAAAAGGGTTATTTAAGGAATAACTATTGGAGGACATCAGAATACTCATGCCCCAACTTCTAAGACAACAATATATGCCCCGTATTTCTTCAATCATCTTATATCCTACTAAATATGGAGTTATGCTGAATTTCACAGTGTTTGCTAGCTATTTGAAGGATTCGAAACAAATCAAAAAGGGTTATTGATGAAATAACTATTGGAGGACATCAGAATACTCATGCCCCAACTTCTAAGACAACAATATATGCCCCGTCTTCCTACAATCACCTCATATCCTACTAAATATGGAGTTATGTCGAATTTCACAGTGTTTGCTAGCTATTTGAAGGAATCTAACCTAATCAAGAGGATTATTAATGAAATAACTATTGGAGGACATCAGAATACTCATGCCCCAACTTCTAAGACAACAATATATGACCCGTCTTCCTTTAATCACTTCATATCCCACTAAATATGGAGTAATAAAGTCGAATTTACATAATGAGCTAGCTATTTGAAGGAATAGAACCTGATCAAGAAGGATTATTCTTGAAATACCTATTGGAGGACATTAGAATGCTTATCCCACAACTGTAGAGACATCGACATATGACCCGTCTTCCTATAATCAGCTCTTATGCCACTAAATATGGAGTTATGCTAAATTTCACCTTGTACACTAGCTATTTGAAGGAAATAGACCTACGGTAGTCGTTTGGAAAATCGTCCTTGGAGAAATTGAAAAATGTAAGCAGACAGACGGACATCTGTGGCGTTGCAACATTTGATAACCTGGGGACTGGTTTCTCTTAGATTGTTTGCCTGTTGCAGTGTTAGCTTGCATTTAATTTGACAACGGAGAATTTATTGTCAGTTTGGAAATATCCTGTCATATGAGCTTGCACTAAAACTTTGAAATCTGACAACACAGTTACTTTGTCCAAGTTTCAACTTGTTTTATTCAAAGTTCAAGTTCAATTCCTAATAATCTTCGAAAGTATAGTATTCCTATTTCAATAGTATATTAAACTAGAAGATAACTCACAACTAGAGATATTTCAAAGAGTTATAGAGAGTTTTGTCCTGAACATATGATCTGTAGATATTTCTCATAAAAATTACGTTTTAAAAATTCATATATATATATATTTGTAAACTGGATAGTTTTGAACGAAAAATATGAGAAACATTCTACAGATCACAGCACGCCTTTCTCTGTAATCCAAATCTTTGAAATATCTTTCTTAGAACTAGATAGTAATTGGAAAGCAAAATCATCAAAGTTGTAGATAAAATGGACTAAGATATTTATGGAAATTTCATTAAAAATAGTATGAAATTACCTTGAAAGCAGCATTAGAAGTGTTCAGCTTATTCTCCTTAGTTGTGACCATGTCTAATTCAGTGGTATTTACAGATTTCTAATGCCTCAATCCGTTTCAATGGTTATAATGAATTTTCAGATCCTGTGAATAGATAAATTGCAACATTGATGAATTAGTTTACAAATGAATAATTGCAGAAAGATTAACATAAGCAAAGTTTTGAAGGGAAAAATCAAACGTTATAAATACTGTAGGCTCCGCGTATTGTGCGAAAAATTGTAAGAATAAATTTTGAATTAAAAACTTTCCTAGTGTTCAATGAACCTAACGAAATACGTTGCCATACAATGTCTTAACTATTTTGAGTAAGAAACTGATATTTAATTTGTCAATAGATAGGTTGAAATTGTCTGCATGAGGCAAAACCAACCTACAATACTAAAGGCCCTCTCCTAACACACATTGGAGATAACTTCCTAACTAATAAAATCAGGAACAAAATTAGAAAATTTGGGTAATTATAGTGTAATAAACATTAATGTGCATGTGACGATTAAAATAAATCAAAAAATAACTTGAAACTTATATAAAAGATGAAACCCCAAGAAAATTAGCCTAGTCACCAAGGTTGCTATTGGAATTGAATAGGCCTACATATTTTGCAATTATTTCTTGAAATAAAAAAAATTTAAGTAATAACAAACTTGAATTGCTTATAAATGAAGATGATTTTTAATAAAATAAGCTTCACATTGATAAAATACTTACAAAATCATGGTATTCAACAACATTAACTAGACTAGTTGAATGCATACACCTAAGTCCTTTTCTTATTTTACAACTATTCAAAGATTTTGCACGATTTATACTGCAAAAATTTGTGAAATAATGATAAACGAATAGATTTCTCAATAAAATAATATCTAATTCACAATACTTCATTTATAAACGGCAATTTTATGAGGATACCATTAGGAACTTGTTGCTATCAAGTTATCAAGATGGCGAACGTCGTCTGAAATTAAAAATATATCAGCTGATTCTCAAGGCGCCTAGTTCAAAAACTAGCCGCTGGGCGCAGCACTTAACGGTCACTAATTTATGACATTTGTTATGAAAAAGTGCATTTGTATGCTATCTAGCGGAATTTTCTGCAACTAATTTTTCAAAAAAAAAAAAAAGTGAACTTGTATGCCATCTAGCGGTGAAAACTCTAACTACTAGGCAGTAACAAGCATTAGCAGGAGTTCACGTAGTACTAAAGTAAACCGCTAGATCGCATAAGCGTTCACTTTTTTCAATTTAACTGGTTCTGTTTTGACTGGTGAAGTTTCACGTAGCACTAAAATAATCCGCTAGATCGCATGAGCGTTCACTTATTTTTAAAAATATACTTCTAAAAAAATCCGCTAGATCGCATAAGCGTTCACTTTTTTAATTTCACAAAATAAACCACTGGCTTTGTTTTGACTTTTGAAGAAGAGGAGCAGACGACTTTTGCCATTTTAACAACAAAGCTCATTCGGTCTGCAATGAATTGCTGTTTTATAAGTAATTGTTATTCATCCATGTTTAAATTTGTAAAAAACAAATTTTATAGAAGTTCATAATATTTATTATAGCGTTATCGACGGTAAATAGTGTGCAATCATGAATTGCAGAACGTTTTAGAATTGTTGTTGCAGCATTCAGACTTTACAAAGTTTGAAATTATATCGTGCAAGTAAGTCTATTACAATAATTCTTTGTCTATTTCATGAAAACTATAATCTATTGTTAGTAATTTAATATATACCTGAGGTTGAAAACTATGATTATCCTAGTTATTGCATAACTTTGTCTCAAGACCTCAAGCAATGTCATAGTTATGTTCATTGTCTGTCATTTCATTTGTGTTTCTAGTTAATTTATTGCTTAGATCCACCAAAATACTATTGTAAAATGTACTCTATTATCACTAATTTTGATCAGTCATTGAAATATCTCTTTAATTTACCCATATTACTTCATGTCCTTCCAATGTCCAACAATAGTCTCTAGGCTAGGTTAGCTCAATTCAGAGTTTTGCGGTACCTAGTTTAAATCTATTATATATAGAAATATATTAAAGTAATGGGACTCTCAGCTTGTACATTTATATTTCATGCTTTCACCGCAATGTTTTTTTATTTTGTAGCCTACAATATTATTTTTGTGAATATATCAAAAACATTTCTTAACTCTTCCACTGATTTGTTCAACTTTCATATTAATTCCCTTTCAAAACCCTATTTTTCATGTAAAATTTTAAAGATTGTCTTTGGTTTTTAACAATAAATTTTTTTTAAATTGTCTTAATCAGATTGATTGGTTTTTATTGCTGTTTTGTGTCATAATATTGACTATCTGCCAAGTAATATTATTCAATGAAGGTTAGTATCTTGTGATGTCAGCTAAAATCGATTATATTGTAATTTTGTGTTTTTTCGTAATGTGTTATTGATTTTTATCTATCTTATTTACATTTACAGGCTCTGAAAATTGATTATAACCTTTGGAACGGATTGAGGTATGGAACAACTGTAGATACAACTTTTATTTAGACCTCCATGCAATGGTCAATGTAATGTTCATGGTCTGTCATTTCATTTGTGTTTCTAGTTAATTTATTGCTTGGTTCCACCAAAATACTATTGTGAAAAGGCTCTTTTATTACTAATTTTGTTCAGTCATTGAAATATCCCTTTAATTTACCCATATTACTTCTTTGTCCTTCTAATGTTGAACAATAGTTTCTAGGCTAGGTTAGCTCAATTCAGAGTTTTGCGGTACCTAGTTTAAATCTATTATATATAAAAATATATTAAAGTAATGGGACTCTCAGCTTGTACATTTATATTTCATGCTTTCACCGCAATGTTTTTCTATTTTGTAGCCTACAATATTATTTTGTGAATAGGCCTATATCAAAAACATGTCTCAACTCTTCCACTGATTTGTTCCACTTTCATATTAATTCCCTTTCAAAACCCTATTTTACATGTAAAATTTTAAAAATTGTCTTTGGTTTTATCAATTTTTTATTTCATTGTCTTAATCAGATTGATTGATTCTTATTGCTGTTTTGTGTCCTTATAATATTGACAATCTGCCAAGTAATATTATTCAATGAAGGTTAGTATCTTGTGATGTCAGCTAAAATCGATTATATTGTAATTTTGTGTTTTTTCGTAATGTGTTATCGATTTTTATCTATCTTATTTACATTTACAGGCTCTGAATATTGATTATAACCTTTGAAACGGATTGAGGTATGGAACAACTGTAGATACAACTTTAATTTAGACCTACATCGTCACAAAGGAATGGAAAATATCGCTAGCTGTACACTTCTCATGCTGATTCAAAGGTAATTTTATATTTATTCATAGTTGTAGTTTAATTTCCACATATCTATTCTTTTAGTTCTAAGAGAAGGCATTTCTAAGATTTGGATTACAGAGAAAGGCATGCTATGATCTGTAGAATGTTTCTCATATTTTTCGTTCAAAACTATCCAGTTTACAAAATATGGGTTAAAGAAACGAGACGGGGCCGCCGAAAACAATGGATGGACTGGTAGAAGCTCTAGTGACCCTTCAGTGGTCGCCTATTGTTTTTGAATTTTGACATTTTCGTGGTCTATTGTTAAGGTTTCCACTCCAAGGAATATATTGGTGACCCAGTCTGGCTACTTGAAGGCAATTTCAGCTGTGAGCAAGTTGGGTTTCATCAAATGAATAATTGGGAATAATACAATCACAATTACTGGATCACTGACTTGGATTCAATAATATTGTAGAAAATACAAGTACAGATGTAAGGTGCAAAGTTATAGATAAGTTGGTGCTAACAGCTTCCAGCTAGAATTACCTTCAAGAAACCACACGGGGCCACTAATGAGAGAAATGAAGCGGAATCAGAGGACAATAAAGTATGCTAGTCGAGAGTTAGAGGATGAACCTTTTTGGAACAATAGCCCAGTGTATACATGTAGCACGGCCCCGTCCCCTTTTTTCCACCCTTAAATATATATGTATTTTTCAATACATTAATTTCTATAAGATGCTGCTTTCAATGTAGGTAATTTTTAATGTAATTCCCATAAATATCTTGGTCCATCTTGTCTACAACTTTGATGATTTTGCCATAGAGAAACAATAGCATAAGTAGATATCCCATGGTATAGGGCGTTTATGTCGCAACTTTTACTGGTATCTCAAGCCGATTACTGTCGATTGTTATCGATCTTTACTGTTTTGACCGGGTTAGTGCCGGTTGCACCACAGTCGGTTAAATTTTAACCGTGGTTAATTCAACGAGATCCAATCAGAGAAGCCGTCTTTTCAAAAATGTCTTCTCCGATTGGTTCTCGTAAAATTAATCACGGTTAAAATTTAACCGACTGTTGTGCAACCGGGCCTAAGAGTGTATTTAAGGCACAATATGAGAGACTACCAGCGTCACATAGCTTCACGGGAAAGAACTATGTGGACTACGTGGCTTGAGATAACAGTAAAAGTTGTGACATAAACGCCCCATACCATGGGATATCTACTTATGCTATTGTTTCTCTATGATTTTGCTTTCCTTTCACTATCTAGTTCTAAGAGAAGGTATTGCAAAGATTTGGATTACCGCACAGAGAAAGGCGTGCTGTGATCTGTAGAATGTTTCTCATATTTTTTGTTTAAAATACAGTTTACAAAAAAATATATATACATTTTTAAAACATCAATTTCTATGAGAAATATCTACAGAACATATGTTCAGGACAAAATCTCTCCATAACGCTTTGAAATGTCTTTACTTGTAAGGGTTTTTCATGATTTTCTTGGAAACGGCTCCAACGATTTTGATCAAATTCATACCTGAAATAGTCATCGATAAGCTCTATCAACTGCCACAAGTCCCTTAACTGTAGAAATTTCAGGAGCCCTGCCCCATCAATGCAAAGTTCGATTTCAGATTCTCAATTATCAGGCTTCAGATAAAATTTAAACAAAAAAAATCAAGTGGAGTAGATTGAGCATGAAAATCTCTACAATTAATGTTAAGTAAAATTGAACATAAGGTGAACTTAATTCACCTAAAATTGAAAATAAGCTTTAAAATTCGAGAAAATGTGATTATTCAATTGCAAATTATTGTTGATTCCATTAAATCATTCACTATGAAGAGATAGCAGACCTCATGTGTGTCTCCAGCGTTATTCCCCTGTCACCAGCTGGCTCAAATCTTTGATTAGTAGACTTGAGATGCGCGGGAACACTAGCGTCAGGTGATCAATTTTCATAACGGCAAGGAAAGTTGTGTGAGTGCGCCACACCAGATTTTTAAAACATAAATTTCTATGAGAAATATCTACAGATCATATGTTCAGGACAAAATCTCTCCATAACGCTTTAAAATGTCTCTACTTGTAAGTTATATTTTAGTTTAATATACTATTGAAATAGGGATACTATATTTTTGAAGATTATTAGGAATTGGCCTTGAACTCTGAATAAAACAAGTAGAAACTTGGATAAAGTAACTGTGTTGTCAGATGTCAATGTTTTGGTGCGAGCTCATTGACTGGATATTTTCAAACTGTCAATAAACTCTGCGTTGTGAAATTAAATTCAAGCGAACACAGCAACAGGCAAACAAACTAAGAAAAATCTGGTGTGGCGCACTCACACAACTTTCCTTGCCGTTATGAAAATTGATCACCTGACGCTAGTGTAAACGCGCATCTCAAGTCAAAGATCTGAACCAGCTGGTGACAGGTCAATAACGCTGGATACACACGAGATCTGCTATCTCTTCATAGTGAATGATTTAATAGAATCAACAGTTGCCAACAGTTTGCAATTGAATAATTACATTTTCTCAAATCTCAAGCTTATTTTCAATTTTAGGTGGAAATGTTACTGGACATTAATTGGAGAGATTTCCATGCTCAATCTTTTCCACTCAAAATTTTTCGTTTAAATTATATCTGAGGCCCGATAATTGGAAATCTAAAATCAAACTTTGCATAGATGGGGCGGAGCTCCTGAAATTTTTACAGATATGGGACTTGTGGCAGTTGATATAGCTTATCAATGACTATTTTAGGTATTAATTTGATCAAAATCGTTGGAGCCGTTTTCGAGAAATGTTTTTGACAACATTTTCGCCATTTTAGCCGCCATCTTGGATTGCATTTGATCGAAATTGTTCGTGTCGGATCCTTATAGTGTAAGGACTATACGTTCCAAATTCCAAGTCATTCCGTTAACTGGGAGATGAGATATCGTGTACACAGACGCACATACACTCATACACACATACAGACCAATACCCAAAAACCACTTTTTTGGATTTAGGGGACCTTGAAACGTATAGAAATTTAGAAATTGGGGTACCTTAATTTTTTCAGAAAGCAATACTTTTTTAGTATTACTTTTTAAGGCAAGGAAAATAAAAACCACTTCCCAGGTTATCAAATGTTGCAATGCCACAGATGTTCGTCTGTCTGCTTACATTTTTTAATTTCTCCAAGGACGATTTTCCAAACGACTACCGTAGTCTGTTTCCTTCAAAAAGCCAGTGTACACATGTGAAATACAGCATAACTTCATATTTAGTCTCATAAAAGGTGATGAAACGAGGACGGGTCTTATGATAAAGGTTATTTCATAATACTTATTGATTACATAGGTCTCCTTCAAATGGATAGTGTACACTGTGAAATCTAGCATAACTTCAATAGTGAAGTTTTGTTACTTTTCTGACTCAAAAATTTCTAATTTGTAGAGATTTGAGTGAAATATTTTTGTTTTTAATGAGTTTTTAAATATCAAAATTCAAAATTTTTAGTTTAGTCATTAGTTTTGAAGTGGAAATTGAACGTTTTGAAGTGAAAGTGAAATCTTAACCTTATTCTTTTTTGAAACTTTTATCTGTAAAAATTTGGGAGAAGACAGTTTTGGGCTATGCCTGTTGTCTTCTCCCAATCATATTATATTTATTATAATTATGATCTGTAATTGCCAATGAAATAAATAAATAAATAAATAACTCCACATTTAGTGCCGGCTGCACAAAAGCCGGTTAAATTTTAACCGTGATTACTTCCACAAGACCCAACCAGAGAAGGCGTCTTTCAGTTGGGGCATGAGTATTCTGATGTCCTCCAATATTTATTCCATAAATAACAATTTTTAATTAGGTCTGCTTCCTTTGAATAAGTGTACACTGTGAAATACAACAGAACTCCATATTTTGTGTCATATGGGGTGATTGAAGGAAGACGGGCCATATGTCGATGTCTCTACAGTTGAAGGATGAGTATTCAAATGTTCTCCAATAGTTATTTCATAAATAACCCTTTTTGATTAAGTTAGGCTTGTTCAAATAGTCTACACTGTGAAATTCGACATAACTCCATATTTAGTGTCATATAAGGTGATTAAAGATAGACGGGTCATGTATGTCGATGTCCCTTAAGTTGGGGCGTGAGTATTCTGATGTCCTCCAATAGTTATTTCATGAATAACAGTTTTTTATTAGGTTTGAATCCTTCAAATAGCTAGCGCACTCTGTGAAATTTAACATAACTCCATATTTAGTTGCATATAAGTTGATTAAAGGAAGACGGGTCATATGTTGCTGTCCCTACAGTTGGGCGATAAGTATTTAGATGTCCTGCAATAGTTATTTCATAAATAATCCTCTTCGATTGGGTTCTATTCCTTCAAATAGCTAGTAAACACTGTCAAATTTGACTAGTGGGATATGAGGTGATTGAAGGAAGACTGGGCATATATTGTTGTCTTGAAAGTTGGGGCATGAGTATTCTGATGTCCTCCAATAGTTATTCCATTAATAATCCTTTCTGATTAAACCCGATTCCTTCAAATAGCTAGCTCATTCTGTAAAATTCGACATAACTCCATATTTAGTAGGATATGAGGTGATTGAAGGAAGACGGGACATTATATTGTTGTCTTAAAAGTTGGAGCATGAGTATTCTGATGTCCTCCAATAGTTATTTCATAAATAACCGTTTTTTATTTGGTTTGAATCCTTCAAACAGCTAGCCCACACAGTGAAATATAGCATAAGTCCATATTGCATATAATATGATCAAATAGCTAGCGCGCACTGAAATTCAGCATAACTCCTAATTTAGTAGCATATAATGTGATAAAAGAAAAACAGGTCATATTTTATTGTCTTGAAAGTTGGGGCATGAGTATTCTGATGTCCACAATAGTTATTTCATAAATAATCATTTTTTATTACGTTTGATTCCTTCAAATAGCTAGCAAACACTGTGAAATTCGACATAACCCCATATTTAATTGAATATGAGGTGATTGAAGAAAGACGGGGCATATATTGTTGTCTTGAAAGTTGGGGGATGAGTATTCTGATGTCCTCCAATAGTTATTTCAGTAATAGCACTTTTTTGATTTGTTTTTCTCCTTTAAATAACAAGTGTACACTGTTAAATATAGCATAACTCCATATTTAGTGGCATATAAGGTGATTGAAGAAAGACGGGGCATATATTGTTGTCTTAGAAGTTGGGGCATGAGTATTCTGATGTCCTCCAATAGTTATTTCATTAATAATCCTTTTTATTACGTTTGATTCCTTCAAATAGCTAGCAAACACTGTGAAATTCGACATAACCCCATATTTAATTGAATATGAGGTGATTGAAGAAAGACGGGGCATATATTGTTGTCTTGAAAGTTGGGGGATGAGTATTCTGATGTCCTCCAATAGTTATTTCAGTAATAGCACTTTTTTGATTTGTTTTTCTCCTTTAAATAACAAGTGTACACTGTTAAATATAGCATAACTCCATATTTAGTGGCATATAAGGTGATTGAAGAAAGACGGGGCATATATTGTTGTCTTAGAAGTTGGGGCATGAGTATTCTGATGTCCTCCAATAGTTATTTCATTAATAATCCTTTTTTATTACGTTTGATTCCTTCAAATAGCTAGCAAACACTGTGAAATTCGACATAACCCCATATTTAATTGAATATGAGGTGATTGTAGGAAGACGGGGCATATATTGTTGTCTTGAAAGTTGGGGGATGAGTATTCTGATATCCTCCAATAGTTATTCCAGTAATAACCCTTTTTGATTTGTTTTTCTCCTTTAAATAACAAGTGTACACTGTTAAATATAGCATAACTCCATATTTAGTGGCATATAAGGTGATTAAAGAAATACGGTCATTATGTCGATGTTTTTTCAGTTGGGGGATGAGTATTCTGATGTCATCCAATAGTTATTTCATAAATAATATTTTTTGATTAGGTGTGTTCCCTTCAAATAGCTAGTGTACACTGAACAATTCGCTGTAACTCCATATTCAATGGCATAAGAGCTGATTATAGGAAGACTGGTCATATGTCGATGTCCATACAGTTGTAAGATGAGCATTTCAATGCCCTCAAATTGTTATACCATGAATAATTCTTTTATATTAGGTTTGTTCTCATAAAATAGCTAGTGCTCACTGTAATATCCTTTTTGATTAGGTCTGTATCCTTCAAATAGATGGATTACACTGTGAAAACGTAGACCTTACTGTAGTATTTTTTCCCCAGTTTATGGTTGGATTGTGAATTAGCATACAGGTTCTGTACAATAAGTAACGGGACTGACCTCAGGAATTTTTTATGGGCAAAATATGTACAATTTTTCATTAGATATCTTCAAAGCAGTCCCTATTAGAGTCGATGATACCGGATTTTCAAATCCCTGGAAGTCGGCAACCTCTATGCTGTCTAGAGCCCTCGTCGTAGCACGTTGAGCGTTTTCCAGAGACCCGAACCGCGTCCCCATAAGTTGTCTCTTGATCTTGAGGAACAAAAAGAAGTCCGGTGGTGCCATATCCGGGCTGTAAGGAGGATGTGGCAACGTTACTGTCGACTGTTTGGCCAACTGCTCGGTGACGAGCAGGCAGGTGTGCGATTGATAGATTGAGTACTTTATAAAACACTTATTGAAACACTTTGTTTTATTGAGTACTTTATTTATGTAGATTACAATATATACTGGCTTATACACTTATATACAATAGCTTACAATACAGCAACATTATAGATGAATTTACAAAATATAAACTAAGAAAATAATTATTGAGCTGTATATGATATGAAAAAAGCAATTTGTAATAACTATAGATAAAATAGATAATATTGCTAAGAATCTACATAAATTGGCGGAGCTTTGGACATATCAATGTCCCTCTTAGAGTTAGAGAATATATACTGGCTTATACACTTATATACAATAGCTTACAATACAGCAAAATTATAGATGAATTTACAAAATATAAACTAAGAAAATAATTATTGAGCTGTATATGATATGAAAAAAGCAATTTGTAATAACTATAGATAAAATAGATAATATTGTTAAGAATCTACATAAATTGGCGGAGCTTTGGACATATCAATGTCCATTCTTCCGAAATAATATTCGAAGTATCCTACCCACTAACTCTCTTATTGTCGTGATGGAAGATCCACGAATCGGCAATCCCCGAACGAACTCTATGATACTGGTCGTTTACAGTTTGATCGGGTGGCACAAACTCTTTGTGAACGGCCAGTACTACAGAGAGGTGCTCCGTCGACTAACCGCCCGGGTTATCGAGTCCGTCCGGGGATTGCCGATTCGTGGATCCTCCATCACGACAATGCTCCGTCGCACACCTGCCTGCTCGTCACCGTGCAGTTGGCCAAACAATCGACGGTAACGTTGCCACATCCTCCTTACAGCCCGGTTATGTCGCAACTTTTACTGTTTCTCAAGCCGATTACTGTAGATTATTGTCGATTTTTACTGTTTTTACCGGGTAAGAGTGTATTTAAGGCACAACATGAGAGACTACCAGCGTCATAAAGCTTCACGGGAAAGAACTACGTGGACTATCAGCTTGAGATAACAGTAAAAGTTGCGACATAAACGCCCTATACCATGGGATATCTACTTAAGCTATTGTTTCTCTATGGTTATACTAAAAAAACTTCGGAGCTTCCTCTAATCGATGTCTGATAGTGCTTTACTCTCCATTTATTCTTTGCAGAGTTATCAATTTTCACAGAATTGAAGATTAATTCACTTTCACATATACGGTATATAGGAGATTTACATACTTTTATATACTGATACATATACTTTTAAGCCTTTAGAGATCCAAGATCGATGATCATCTTTCTTCAGGTTACTCTAGAATATAAAAATTCAGTGAATTAGTTTGTGTTTTATTTCTGTTCAAAATTTTCCTTAATACCTCAATATCTTCAAGTTCTGAAAGTTTATTGAATGTAATCATTCTATTATATTTGTTTTTTAATCAAATCAAATTCAAAATTTTTATTTTATTCATTTCTGGACTGAAAAGTGGACTCAATCAACTCAAGTGGATAGCATAACCTATAATTTTTATTAATTCATAACTCTACCTTCATTGTATTATCATTCCATCACATCATCATCATCACCTAGCTTAAAATACTTCTAGGAAGTCGCCTTTGTAAAATAATAAATAATAAATAAAATAAATAAAAATATAAATCTAAGTACCCTCTTTGAAATTATTTAGTCAGAACATGTTTCCGCCATTATTAAGTGATTGGAAATAACTCAATGAGTCTATAATTATTTCCCAATCAATTAATAAGGTGTATTTTATGAGATGCAGGAATCATAATTATGAATGTTTGGGAAATAACATAAAGGACAGATTTAGCCTGAAATCCCAACGCAAGTTGAGCGTTTACCAGAGTCCTGAACCGCGTCCCCTTAAGTTGTCTCTTGATCTTGGGGAACAAAAAGAAGTCCGGTGGTGCCATATCCGGGCTGTAAGGAGGATGTGGCAACGTTGCCGTCGACTGTTTGGCCAACTGCTCGGTGACGAGCAGGCAGGTGTGCGATTGATTGAGTACTTTTTTATGTAGATTACAATATATACTGGCTTACTAGCCGTCAGGCTCTCTTCGCTCGCCATATCCGTCTTGCTAGGGGGCTCCGCCCCCTGGACCCCCGACTGATCCTCCAAGAATGAGATCAGCAGGCTCGCTTCGCTCGCCTGCATTTTTCATTTGGGCATTTTTAACATATGTTAGGACAATCCAGTCGGGGGTCCAGGCTACACGGATATGGCAAGCGAAGCGAGCCTGACTGCTAATAATATAATATTCCCAGGATTGAAGTAGCAGTGCCATCAATTTTTTTTCCGCGATAAATGCATTTAAATCTTCAACTTGGTGCCAACCTAACAAAGTCAACTCACTTAATGCCAACCTGACAAAATTGTTAATTTAGTTGCCAGTTAACACAACTGTTTCGAAGGGGTACTCTATTGAGATTATAGTTTCTATAGTAACATATGATATGGAAATTTCAATTATAATTAAGAGATTGGGAGAAGAAGAATATATATGCTGAAAGACGAACTTTAACCCTTAAAACAACCCTTAGAGTTAAAAGATTTCTTAGTGCGCCTCTAAAGGGCCAACTGAACATACCTACCAAATTTGAACGTTTTTGGTCCGGTAGATTTTTAGTTATGCGAGTGAGTGAGTGAGTGAGTCAGTCAGTCAGTCAGTGAGTGAGTGCCATTTTGCTTTTATATATATAGATACACTTATATACAATAGCTTACAATACAGCAAAATTATAGATGAATTTACAAAATATAAACTAAGAAAATAATTATTGAGCTGTATATGATATGAAAAAAGCAATTTGTAATAACTATAGATAAATAGATAATATTGTTAAGAATCTACATAAATTGGCGGAGCTTTGGACATATCAATGTCCATTCTTCCGAAATAATATTCGAAGTATCCTACCCACTAACTCTCTTATTGTCGTGATGGAAGATCCACGAATCGGCAATCCCCGAACGAACTCTATGATACTGGTCGTTTACAGTTTGATCGGGTGGCACAAACTCTTTGTGAACGGCCAGTACTACAGAGAGGTGCTCCGTCGACTAACCGCCCGGGTTATCGAGTCCGTCCGGGGATTGCCGATTCGTGGATCCTCCATCACGACAATGCTCCGTCGCACACCTGCCTGCTCGTCACCGTGCAGTTGGCCAAACAATCGACGGTAACGTTGCCACATCCTCCTTACAGCCCGGTTATGGCACAACCGGACATTTTTTTGTTCCCCAAGTTCAAGAGACAACTTAAGGGAACGCGGTTCGGGACTCTGGAAAACGTTCAACGTGCTACGACGAGGGCTCTAGACAGCATAGAGGTTGCCGACTTCCAGGGAGCGTTCAGGGATTTGAAAATCCGGTATCAGCGTGTTATCGACCCCAATAGGGACTATTTTGAAGAAATCTAATGAATAATTGTACATATTTTGCCCATAAAAAATTTCCTGAGGTCAGTCCGGTTACTTATTATACAGACCCCCTGTATGTCTCATGTTTAAAAATGTTGCTGTGTTGAAATAAAAACACATAGATGTTGTCAGTTTTCTACACTTTAAAGTTTTCTACACTTTAAACTTTAAAGTGTAGAAAACTGACAACATCTATGTGTTTTTATTTCATCATGGAACGTTTCTACAACATCGACCACAACTCAGTTGATGTTGCTGTGTGTTAAAATCATGAGTTTGTATATAATATGGAAGTGCCAGAATGTTCAAGTATTCAAAAGCCTCCCCACTTGAATCATTGAGTCTCAGACCAATCAGGTAGCAATTCGCTCTTTCTCTAATTCTGATAACCTTCACGTGAACCAAATCCGAAAAGATCATTTAAAAAAGATGGATCTATTGGAATTAATCAGGGTTGAAAATAGCCCGGCTTTTTTGCAAGCGGAACTAAGTACCTGATTGAATGATAAAAAAAAGTTCAACAGCTGAGTCATAATTTTGACTCAGTCCCACACACATGAACTCGCTCACTCAATTCCAACACCAACAGACGACGAAATAATTAATATTATCTGTTTTTCCAAGGATGAATAATAATTATCCTTTTAATGTCCTTCAGCGAGTTTTCCCAGGGATGAGACTTAGTGCAATCGAATCTTTATATTATAAACCTACTATGTTCTGAATTTTGTGAGAATCGTTAGAGCCGTTTTCGAGATCTGGTGAAATACAAACATCTAAACATAATTATAAACATCTGAACATATAAACAGAAGTTGCACGTGAAATAGTACCGTATATGATTTTGATTAGGTTTGCTTCCTTCAGTAGCTAGCAAACACTGCGAAATTCAACATAAGTCCATATTTAGTGGCATATTAGGTGATAAAAGGAAGACGGCTCATATGTTTATATCTCTCCAGTTGTGGATAAGTATTCTGATATCCTTTAATAGCTATTTTATAAATTATAGATGGACTGCATTTCTAAATAAATTATGAAACAGTCTCAAAATGCTGCAAATGTTCCACAAGCAGTTCACTGATTTTTATAATCTCTCAATCAGTGAGTACAGATAATAGAATAGAATCGCTGCCTTTATTTTCTACCTAGGATGGCGGAGTTAGGGCGCAGCCGGCCCTCTCTTACACTCAACCCTCAACAGAGGGTAGTTGATGATTGATTTCCTATACTCAGCTCACTAACACAAATCGGCAGTCTGTTGAAAAATTTTAGAGTTCGTAAGGGGGAGCATTTATGTGCTTGAAGTATCAAATTTCCTACATGCTTGCTCCAATGTTCTTAAATTGTTGAAATAAAGAGTATTTTATGTTATATTAGAAGCAGAAATCAGCAATGTAGAATTTTGAATTTAGTCCCTGCTTTGTGCTTTCAAGATGGATTTAACTTTAAATGCATTACAATATCCTACTCCAAGATTAACATGAAAATTGAGTAAATTCAAAGAAATTATGGCTCTATTTGGTCTTGAAGCATTTTCACAACATTCATAACTAATTTTTGCATATTTTTAGACTAATTTTAATCTGAATTTCTATTCAAATCGCTATTAAAATTGATTAAAACAGCATTCATACATCAGTAAAGTAGCGTGGATGATAATGGAAAACAGCGAAAACTGATTGAATGGTTTGTTCAAGCTCAATTTTGCTGAGCACCTTTTCTGTGGAGGATAAAATTTTCTACACGCTTGTCTTATTAAAATGCTTATAAATTGTTCAAATAAAAGTATTTCATGTTTAATTGGAATCAGAAAGGGTCAGAAACCAGCAAAGTAGAATTTTGAAATCAGTCCCTGCTTTGTGCTGCCCTCTTGCCTACAGCGGCTATTTTTTGAACTATACTTGTGACGTCACAATTCTTTTCATTTTATATTTTTATACACAGCGCGACAGCGGACATCTTAGATCGTGTTACGTGTTGTCAAACGTCAAAGTCTTGTGTTCTGGTCCACAAAAATAGCTGTTTATTACTAAAATATCGCGATTCAAAGTTTAGTTTTACAAAAAGTCACCTCTAATATAATTTTTCTACAAACATCAACTTTTAAAACTGTGTGCAAATGTTGAATAATCGCATAATGTGCAATGAAACTTTGATTAGGCAAGATCGTTGTAACTAGGATTTGTTTACATGATTTTGTGAGTATTTAATTGATTCAAAGTTTATTTCTATTAAAATAATGTTATTTCCTCAGTAAATTAACATTATTCATACTTGGAAACCATTTTTTTTATAACTAAACCCAAAATTTTTATCAAATTCACCACTCCTATTGCATTCGTATGTTCTTTCGCTACCATCTCGGCTTTATGAGTTTATAATTACTTTTTCAATAATTGATGCTCAAATCCTATTATATGTACTTGAAGTCCTATTAAATCTATTTTAAAAGGTTTTGTGTTAGTTTTACATTTTTTTGAAGTAATCTAATGTATCTGGCTTACGTCCAGGTTACAAGTAGAAGCCATTTGCTAGGTTGCGTTAGATGTGTGATTTTGTGATTAGATGTGTGCGGAAGGCTGTAACCAGACAAAATATGAAAATAATTGAAATATTGGTGGTTTTCACTTGATAGTATTAAAATTCGTGTCATAACAATGTTTTATTGTTAGGTTCATATTTTTTATAACTGTGAATGTGTTTGAAAATTAAATTATTTTTAGGCACCTACATATCATTTTCACCATAGTGCGCGGAGCCTTTATAATGTTGAAACCGGATTATAACTGGGTTTTTTCATAAAGAAAGATACTTCTGCTTATTTTTTGTACTAAGCTGTTGTTCTTCCAAAAATAAATATTTATTCATTTTTTAAGGATACCTAGCAGACTGAATATTGAGGAATCCATTGAAGCGGATTGAGGCTTGGACGGTTGGAAGATACCTCTGAAATATACATGGCGTTGAACCGAAACGCAGATGCTGATCACTTCTAATGCAGTTCAAGGTAGCCTACTTTATATTTTGATATTTGTGATAATTTTTCACAAATATATTTTTTATTGTCTCTTCTCTCCAATGATTTCTTTTGTTCAATACTAAGTACCTAGATTTAAAAATAGGCATTTCAAAGATTTGGATTACAGAGAAAGGCGTGCAGTGATCTATAGCATTTTTCTCATTTTTTTTTGTCTAAATAAAACATTTTTTAATAAATAATGATGAATTTAATATAACTGATAATCGATTCAATAAGAAAAAATCTACAGATTATTTGCTCAGGACAAATCTCTCCATGCGCTTTGACATGTCTCTAGTTGTAAGGTATCTTCTAGTTTCACTCCTAATTGATACTGGGCCCCAATATTGATTGATTGAGTACTTTATTTATGTAGATTACAATATATACTGGCTTATACACTTATATACAATAGCTTACAATACAGCAAAATTATAGATGAATTTACATAATATAGACTAAGAATATAATTATTGAAAGTATATAATATGAAAAAGTAATTTGTAATAATTATAATAACTATGGATAATTATATTGTTATACATCTACATAAATTGGCGGAGCTTTGGACATATCAATGTCCATTCTTCGGAAACAATATTAAAAATATCCTCCCCACTAACTCTCTCCAAAATATTGGAGAGAATTAAAAATTGTATTCAACTGATTATAGGCTACACAAGATTTTGGTTGGTCTAAACTTGAATCCTTAGTATCGGTTGCACAAAAGCCGGTTAAGTTTTAATCATGACTAGCAAGTAACCCGTGCTTCGCAAGGGACTATTTTAAAACTTGACATAATGAAATCTTGGAGAATTAAAAATAGGGCTATAACCATCATCGGTTAATTGAGAATCTATATGCTAAATTTCAAGTTAATCAGTTGAGTAGTTGAGATGTGATGATGCGTCAAACATAATTTTCCTATCCCGTACGTGTATAAGCCATCTCTTCTCTTCATTATAGTACAGAATAATTCCACTAGAAGCCGTCTTTTTAAAATAAAACCTACTATGATATGGTCTAGTGGAATTAAACATGATTAAAACTTGACCGGCTCTTGTGCAACCGGGCAATAGAATAGCTGGATAGATCCCTGACGCTGGTGACGAATCTTCCCATTCGAATGTATGTTCTATAATGCATTAAAATATTTTTAATAATTCAATTCAATTCAATTTATTAATGTCAACAAAAAATTAATATACAATTCATACTTACAAACATAAAATACAAATTCTTTATAAAATAATGAATATTTACATAAAATATCATATTCTGAATAATATTGTTGCATCCCTCTAGGCCCACAATATTTTATACCCAGTAGTTTTTAATTCGGTGAATTTTCCTTCATAAAGGATTATGCATTACACTCTTGAGGGCCAGAACATAAGTAAAATTCGTATGGCTTTTGTTGGTGGGGAGTCCCTTGCGGGAAGGTCCCACTGCCTGAATATATAATTTAAGCCGTCAATGGGCCTTACGACTGTCATACTTCAGCCGGGACCGACAGTTTAACGTGCCCATCCGATAACGCGGGAGTGATCTGGTTAAAAAACTTTTGGTATTGAGAGGGTTTGAACCCGGGATCTCTATGCTGCTACGCAGGCACTCTATCCACTAGACCACGGATTACTCCAGAACATAGTAGAGTAGCGAAGTTAAAGTGTAGCAGAGGAGGTAAAATTGAGAGTGTTTAAATAATGTATGTACCCGAGTGTCTCAGCTTTATAAAGCCGCGTTTACATTAAAGTTATTAAAATGTTAAGAACTTAATCATTAAAGATTCTATTAGATTGAACGGAACTTAACAAACACATATGTTCATCATGTGTATGATAAGTTATGTTCAATCTAATAGAATCTCTTATGATCAATTTATTAACATTTTGTTAATAACTTTGGTGTAAACGCAGCATAAGAGTCAAGTGGCAAAGGCATCCACCTATCTACATATCCATCCTCTGTCTTTCTTTTACCTCCGAATCTCCCTGTACCTCCAATCTTCCCTCTTCTTTCTACACTACATTCACTGCTCCATTATGTTCTGACACATTTTAATACATACATTAGTCTCACACTCTAGCTACTTTCTAGGATAGCTAGCAAACACTGTGAAATTTTGCATATCTCCATATTTCGTGGGATATGAGGTGATTAAATGAAGACGGGGCATATATTGTTGTCTTAGAAGTTGGGGCATGAGTATTCTGAAGTCCTTCAATAGTTATTTCATTAATAACCATTTTTGATTAAGTTAGACTCCTTCAAATAGCTAGCAACACTGTGAAATTTGGCATAACTCCATATTAAGTAGGATATGAGGTGATTAAAGGAAGACGGGGCATATATTGTCTTAGAAGTTGGGGCATGAGTATTCTGAAGTCCTTCAATAGTTATTTCATTAATAACCATTTTTGATTAAGTTAGACTCCTTCAAATAGCTAGCAACACTGTGAAATTTTGCATATCTCCATATTTCGTGGGATATGAGGTGATTAAAGGAAGACGGGGCATATATTGTCTTAGAAGTTGGGGCATGAGTATTCTGAAGTCCTTCAATAGTTATTGCATAAATAACCCTTTTAAATTGAGTTGGATTCCTTCAATAGCTAGTAAACATTGAAAAATTCGACATAACTCAATATTCAATAGGATATGAGGTGATTAATGAAGACGGGGCATATATTGTTGTCTTAGAAGTTGGGGCATGAGTATTCTGAAGTCCTTCAATAGTTATTGCATAAATAACCTTTTAAATTGAGTTGGATTCCTTCAATAGCTAGTAAACATTGAAAAATTCGACATAACTCAATATTCAATAGGATATGAGGTGATTAAATGAAGACGGGGCATATATTGTTGTCTTAGAAGTTGGGGCATGAGTATTCTGAAGTCCTTCAATAGTTATTTCATTAATAACCATTTTTGATTAAGTTAGACTCCTTCAAATAGCTAGCAACACTGTGAAATTTGGCATAACTCCATATTAAGTAGGATATGAGGTGATTAAAGGAAGACGGGGCATATATTGTCTTAGAAGTTGGGGCATGAGTATTCTGAAGTCCTTCAATAGTTATTTCATTAATAACCATTTTTGATTAAGTTAGACTCCTTCAAATAGCTAGCAACACTGTGAAATTTTGCATATCTCCATATTTCGTGGGATATGAGGTGATTAAAGGAAGACGGGGCATATATTGTCTTAGAAGTTGGGGCATGAGTATTCTGAAGTCCTTCAATAGTTATTGCATAAATAACCCTTTTAAATTGAGTTGGATTCCTTCAATAGCTAGTAAACATTGAAAAATTCGACATAACTCAATATTCAATAGGATATGAGGTGATTAAATGAAGACGGGGCATATATTGTTGTCTTAGAAGTTGGGGCATGAGTATTCTGAAGTCCTTCAATAGTTATTGCATAAATAACCCTTTTAAATTGAGTTGGATTCCTTCAATAGCTAGTAAACATTGAAAAATTCGACATAACTCAATATTCAATAGGATATGAGGTGATTAAATGAAGACGGGGCATATATTGTTGTCTTAGAAGTTGGGGCATGAGTATTCTGATGTCCTCCAATAGTTATTTCATTAATAACCATTTTTGATTAAGTTAGACTCCTTCAAATAGCTAGCAACACTGTGAAATTTGGCATAACTCCATATTAAGTAGGATATGAGGTGATTAAAGGAAGACGGGGCATATATTGTTGTCTTAGAAGTTGGGGCATGAGTATTCTGATGTCCTCCAATAGTTATTTCATTAATAACCCTTTTTGATTTGGTTCAATTCCTTCAAATAGCTAGAAATCACTGTGAAATTCTGCATAACCCCATATTTAGTGGGATATAAGATGATTAAAGGAAGACGGGGCATATATTGTTGTCTTAGAAGTTGGGGCATGAGTATTCTGATGTCCTCCAATAGTTATTTCATTAATAACCATTTTTGATTAAGTTAGACTCCTTCAAATAGCTAGCAACACTGTGAAATTTGGCATAACTCCATATTAAGTAGGATATGAGGTGATTAAAGGAAGACGGGGCATATATTGTTGTCTTAGAAGTTGGGGCATGAGTATTCTGATGTCCTCCAATAGTTATTTCATTAATAACTCTTTTTGAATAGTTTCGATTCCTTCAAAAATAGCTAGCTCATTTTGTAAAATTTGGCATAACTCCATATTTAGTAGGATATGAGGTGATTGAAGGAAGACGGGGCATATATTGTTGTCTTAGAAGTTGGGGCATGAGTATTCTGATGTCCTCCAATAGTTATTTCAGTAATAAAAATTTTTGATTCGGTTCGACTCCTTCAAATAGCTAGCAACACTGTGAAATTTGGCTTATTCCGTAGGATATGAGGTGATTGAAGGGAGACAGGTCATATATTGTTGTCTTAGAAGTTGGCACATGAGTATTCTGATGTCCTTCAATAGTTATTTCATTAATAACCCTTTTTGATTAGTTTCGATTCCTTCAAATAGCTAGCTCATTCTGTAAAATTTGGCATAACTCCATATTTAGTGGGATATGAGGTGATTGAAAGAAGACGGGGCATATATTGTTGTCTTAGAAGTTGGGGCATGAGTATTCTGATGTCCTCCAATAGTTATTTCATAAATAATCCTTTTTTATTAGGTTGATTCCTTCAAATAACTAGCAATCTCTGTGAAATTCGACATAACTCCATATTTAGTGGGATATAAGGTGATTAAAGGAAGACGTGGCATATATTGTTGTCTTAGAAGTTGGGGCATGAGTATTCTGATGTCCTCCAATAGTTATTTCATTAATAACCATTTTTGATTAAGTTAGACTCCTTCAATAGCTAGCAACACTGTGAAATTTGGCATAACTCCATATTAAGTAGGATATGAGGTGATTAAAGGAAGACGGGGCATATATTGTTGTCTTAGAAGTTGGGGCATGAGTATTCTGATGTCCTCCAATAGTTATTTCATTAATAACCCTTTTTGATTAGATTCGATTCCTTCAAATAGCTAGCTCATTCTGTAAAATTTGGCATAACTCCATATTTAGTAGGATATGAGGTGATTGAAGGAAGACGGGGCATATTTTGTTGTCTTAGAAGTTGGGGCATGAGTATTCTGATGTCCTCCAATAGTTATTTCATTAATAAAAATTTTTGATTCGGTTCGACTCCTTCAAATAGCTAGCAAACACTGTGAAATTTGGCTTATTCCGTAGGATATGAGGTGATTGAAGGGAGACAGGTCATATATTGTTGTCTTAGAAGTTGGCACATGAGTATTCTGATGTCCTTCAATAGTTATTTCATTAATAACCCTTTTTGATTAGTTTCGATTCCTTCAAAAATAGCTAGCTCATTCTGTAAAATTTAGCATAACTCCATATTTAGTGGGATATGAGGTGATTGAAAGAAGACGGGGCATAATTTGTTGTCTTAGAATTTGGGCCATGAGTATTCTGATGTCCTCATAAAATCTGTTATTTCATAAATAATCCTTTTTTATTAGGTTGATTCCTTCAAATAGCTAGCAATCTCTGTGAAATTCGACATAACTCCATATTTAGTGGGATATCAAGTGATTGAAGGAAGACTGGTCATATGTTGATATCCCCACAGTTGGGGAATTAATATATTAATGTTAACAATTATCTCATATATAATAATTTTCATTTTGTTCGTTTCCATCTAATTCAAATCGTAGCGCTCACTTTAATATTCAACAAACCCCTCCATATTCTTTATGATAGTAAGCTGCTATTAACGTAATCAGTTCATAGTTCATGTTTTAATAGTAGCCTATATATTTTGGGGATAGACGTCTCGTATAGTGTTCCATATGGCTCAACTCACACTTACGTGACTCAGGTCGTGAAGAGACTCGACTCTAGTGGAGAGCATGTTTCTCCAAATGGTGACCAGTCGATTCTAGTCTCCGCGATGTCACCATTTTAAAACACATGCTCTCCACTAGAGTCGATTCTCTTCACGACCTGAGTCGCCTAAGTGTGAGTTCAGCCTATGAGGCAATGCATCCTGTTTACGAGCAAAATACATCCGTCGCGTTTATCTGCTGTTATAGTTGGGGTCTCAATGCTTTTAAATCAATCAATCAATGTGTGTGTGTGTGTGTGTGTGTGAATAAATAAATAAATTGAAATAAATAAATCAATCTTCACCGTCTTCCAACCATCTAGGGTTGTGTGACAGAGATGACCTGTAGTCCTAACTCCGCCCTTAATTATGGCAATCAATTAACCAATATTCAATTATCTCACACCGTCGTAGCGTTGCTTGAAGTATGTTTTTCAAAGATGTAGCTGTCGTATCTCCTAATGTTAATCTATGCTACGCCGGTTTGAAGTTGACAGACTGAAGTTAATATTAGGAGATAAATGAGCTACGTCTTTTTAAATGAATGTTTCAAGCTGCGGTGGTGTGAAATGTCCTTTAGACCACAACCATAGAAAAAATATAGCATAAGAAGATATTCCATGGTATAGAGCGCTCATGTTGCAAATGTGAGTGTTAACTGAAGCCGATAGTCCTAGTAGTTGTTTTTGGTGAAGCTATGTGACGCTGGTAGTCTCTCATACTGTGCCCTTCTTACACTCCTACACTCCCAACAACACACTAATAATAGACAGTGTATAGGGTGTCTATGTTGCAAATGTGAGTGTTAACTGAAGCCGATAGTCCTAGTAGTTGTTTTTGGTGAAGCTATGTGACGCTGATGTCCTCCAATAGTTATTTCATTAATAACCATTTTTGATTAAGTTAGACTCCTTCAAATAGCTAGCAACACTGTGAAATTTGGCATAACTCCATATTAAGTAGGATATGAGGTGATTAAAGGAAGACGGGGCATATATTGTTGTCTTAGAAGTTGGGGCATGAGTATTCTGATGTCCTCCAATAGTTATTTCATTAATAACTCTTTTTGAATAGTTTCGATTCCTTCAAATAGCTAGCTCATTTTGTAAAATTTGGCATAACTCCATATTTAGTAGGATATGAGGTGATTGAAGGAAGACGGGGCATATTTTGTTGTCTTAGAAGTTGGGGCATGAGTATTCTGATGTCCTCCAATAGTTATTTCATTAATAAAAATTTTTGATTCGGTTCGACTCCTTCAAATAGCTAGCAAACACTGTGAAATTTGGCTTATTCCGTAGGATATGAGGTGATTGAAGGGAGACAGGTCATATATTGTTGTCTTAGAAGTTGGCACATGAGTATTCTGATGTCCTTCAATAGTTATTTCATTAATAACCCTTTTTGATTAGTTTCGATTCCTTCAAAAATAGCTAGCTCATTCTGTAAAATTTAGCATAACTCCATATTTAGTGGGATATGAGGTGATTGAAAGAAGACGGGGCATAATATTGTTGTCTTAGAATTTGGGCCATGAGTATTCTGATGTCCTCATAAAATCTGTTATTTCATAAATAATCCTTTTTTATTAGGTTGATTCCTTCAAATAGCTAGCAATCTCTGTGAAATTCGACATAACTCCATATTTAGTGGGATATCAAGTGATTGAAGGAAGACTGGTCATATGTTGATATCCCCACAGTTGGGGAATTAATATATTAATGTTAACAATTATCTCATATATAATAATTTTCATTTTGTTCGTTTCCATCTAATTCAAATCGTAGCGCTCACTTTAATATTCAACAAACCCCTCCATATTCTTTATGATAGTAAGCTGCTATTAACGTAATCAGTTCATAGTTCATGTTTTAATAGTAGCCTATATATTTTGGGGATAGACGTCTCGTATAGTGTTCCATATGGCTCAACTCACACTTACGTGACTCAGGTCGTGAAGAGACTCGACTCTAGTGGAGAGCATGTTTCTCCAAATGGTGACCAGTCGATTCTAGTCTCCGCGATGTCACCATTTTAAAACACATGCTCTCCACTAGAGTCGATTCTCTTCACGACCTGAGTCGCCTAAGTGTGAGTTCAGCCTATGAGGCAATGCATCCTGTTTACGAGCAAAATACATCCGTCGCGTTTATCTGCTGTTATAGTTGGGGTCTCAATGCTTTTAAATCAATCAATCAATGTGTGTGTGTGTGTGTGTGTGAATAAATAAATAAATTGAAATAAATAAATCAATCTTCACCGTCTTCCAACCATCTAGGGTTGTGTGACAGAGATGACCTGTAGTCCTAACTCCGCCCTTAATTATGGCAATCAATTAACCAATATTCAATTATCTCACACCGTCGTAGCGTTGCTTGAAGTATGTTTTTCAAAGATGTAGCTGTCGTATCTCCTAATGTTAATCTATGCTACGCCGGTTTGAAGTTGACAGACTGAAGTTAATATTAGGAGATAAATGAGCTACGTCTTTTTAAATGAATGTTTCAAGCTGCGGCGGTGTGAAATGTCCTTTAGACCACAACCATAGAAAAAATATAGCATAAGAAGATATTCCATGGTATAGAGCGCTCATGTTGCAAATGTGAGTGTTAACTGAAGCCGATAGTCCTAGTAGTTGTTTTTGGTGAAGCTATGTGATGCTGGTAGTCTCTTATACTGTGCCCTTCTTACACTCTTTCACTCCCAACAACACACTAATAATAGACAGTGTATAGGGTGTCTATGTTGCAAATGTGAGTGTTAACTGAAGCCGATAGTCCTAGTAGTTGTTTTTGGTGAAGCTATGTGACGCTGGTAGTCTCTCATACTGTGCCCTTCTTACACTCTTACACTCCCAACAACACACTAATAGTAGACAGTGTATAGGGTGTCTATGTTGCAAATGTGAGTGTTAACTGAAGCCGATAGTCTGAGTAGTTGTTTTTGGTGAAGCTATGTGACGCTGGTAGTCTCTCATACTGTGCCCTTCTTACACTCTTACACTCCCAACAACACACTGATAATAGACAGTGTATAGGGTGTCTATGTTGCAAATGTGAGTGTTAACTGAAGCCGATAGTCCTAGTAGTTGTTTTTGGTGAAGCTATGTGACGCTGGTAGTCTCTCATACTGTGCCCTTCTTACACTCTTACACTCCCAACAACACACTAATAATAGACAGTGTATAGGGTGTCTATGTTGCAAATGTGAGTGTTAACTGAAGCCGATAGTCCTAGTAGTTGTTTTTGGTGAAGCTATGTGACGCTGGTAGTCTCTCATACTGTGCCCTTCTTACACTCTTACACTCCCAACAACACACTAATAATAGACAGTGTATAGGGTGTCTATGTTGCAAATGTCATTGATAACTGAAGCCGATAGTCCTAGTAGTTGTTTTTGGTGAAGCTATGTGAAGCTGGTAGTCTCTCATACTGTGCCCTTCTTACACTCTTACACTCCCAACAACACACTAATAATAGACAGTAGTCGGCTTGAGTTAAGAGAAAATCGGCTTGTAATTTGGAACATAAAATACCTATACAATTGAATATCTTCTTATGCAATCTTTTCTCTATGCTACAACTCTTCAGCTCTACTGTGATGAAAAATCTGACGACCATGGCGCAAACGCGCTTCCAGTGGGAGAACTTCAAGTACGGTATCAAGTAACTTAATCTAATATGTTCTTTTTAAGGGACGGATTCAAAGATCCAAAGGTTCAATGAACCTCACACGTCAACCAAAGCTTATCAGTGCCGGTTGCACAACAGCCGGTTAAATTTTAACCGTGATTAATTCCTTGACAACCAATCAGAGAAGCCGTCTTTTCAAAAACGCCTTCTCTGATTGGTTCTCGTGAAATTAATCACGGTTAAAATTTAACCGGCTGTTGTGCAACCGGGCCATTGTGTGTCTAATCTAATACGGGCGTCTTAGATGAGCTGAATTTTTTTCGCCTTTCTTTAGAGTGCATGGCGTCTCATGGGGAGCGTCTTTTCCACTCGTATAGTTTACTCCGTAGAGTCAATGCTTCCGGCTAACGATTTATAAAAAGTCAGCGCGTTTGAGACACCCGTGTAGTTGGGGCCAAAGATGCAGTTAATTGATTTCATGAGGGGTGCTGTGTACAATAACAATCAACCAGATATTATAATAGAGTAAAAATAGCATAAGAGAAGCATAGTCGACAGTAATCGGCTTGAGTTGACAAAAAATTGGCTTGAAATTTGGAACATGAACGACCTATACCATGGGATATCTTCTTATGCTATCTTTTCTCTATTATATTATCCATATTGACGAATCAGTAGCTGGTCTTAGAACAGCAATGTCAACATGAAACAGCCTCAATATTTGTTTTATTCATTTTATTTTTGTTTTATGTGATGTTTTTTCAATAAATAAATATTGTGTTCATTCTTTGATTTCCCATTGTTCCTTCTTGTGTCTTATGGAAATGTGTATCTTTTTATTTCCTCTATATCTGTGTATTTTATGCTCTAAATTGACTGAGATGTTGTTTATTCACATGTACTTTCTAGACCTGTTGAATGTTCAAATTTTCTAGTCACTTTCATCTTTTAAACTGCAAAGATTTGTTAGTTTTTGAGCTTGATTTCTAGGTGAATAAATAGTTTGATACTTGGAGCTAGTATTTTTGAGATTTAGGCCTATACCAACTTCCACTTTTCTTATGTGTTTTAAAACCAAATTAAGGCATAGTCAAATTGAGGAATAGGCAAATTAGGTCACAGCAATACATAGTACCGGTTGTCCAAAAGCCTTTTAAATTTTAACCGTGATTAATTTCAAGAGAACCAATTAGAGAAAATATTTTTGAAAATACGGTTTCTGTGACTGGTTATCTAGAAATTAATCCGGATTAAAATTTAACCGGCACATAGCTGCAAGGCTGTCTGTATTCTGCAAGTTTATTGCATAGTTCGTGGTATCAAATTGTAGTATTTTATTGTTTCCAGAAGCTTTTTTAAGATGTAAAAGTTTGAAAGAAGTGTTTATTGACATTTTAAAGATAAGATTTATTTATAATTTGTAAATATAAAAAAAATATAATTATAATATTATATAAGTTGAAATTGAAGTGAACATAACCTACATAATATTTGGACGATTTGTGACAAAATCAGGAAATTGAAGAAGTTTTGGGCAATAGCCTGTTTTTTTCTTTTCCGACTATTGTATTGTTCGCTCTATCTAATAAATAAATAAATAATTCAGTTTTATTTCTCTGTTTTTGTCCAAAATTGATGTAACTCTTTGTCGACTTTTCCATGAAAAATCAGCCTCAGGAGTCGTTTTAACATTTTATTCACGTCATATTATTAAGAGATAATCATGTTAGACTTCAATTTTTGTAATTATGCTGGTTTCAAAACGATTTATTGAAAATATTATAATTTAATATTTAGGTTAGGATTCAATTCGTATTCTTATTTTCCTCTCGCTCACTCTCTCCCTTTGGAAGAGAGAGAACTTTAGAACTAGCTGTTGCCAATTGAAACACTTCAATCACTCACTTGTTGCATTCTGCATTGTGAAAGAGATTTGAAGCGTAGTGAAATTTGTTGCCGCTAGGTTGGTAGCTCTGCCTTCTCCCACTTTCTCCTTCAGAAATTGGTGTTGAAAAATCGTCAAGATGGCGGCTTACAGCTCATTTTCCGTCTAGTTCGTCAATTTATTGAAGTTTTTAGTGACAATTTGTCGAGTTCAGGTTTAAATTATTATGAAATGTGTTCCTTATAATCGTTATTAAATTCTGTGAACATAGAAATCGAGTTTGATAGGATATTTTTGAAGATATGAGTTGAAATACGACGGCCCAATTCTTCCCGACAACTCGAAGGCAAGACATTACATATTTTGATTCAAAACTATTTATTTCAAGCAATTCACCGTTATTAATTTGTCATTTTAAGCTCATAAAACTTGTTTTCAATTTTTCCAATATTTGTTTTAAGTTCTGTCCGATAATTATTTCATAATCTCGTAATGAATTTTGGTCTAGGCCCTTTCCGACAAATCAAAGTCAAGACATTACTTATTTTGATTCAAACTATCTATTTCAAGCAATTCACCGTTATTAATTTTTCATTTTAAGCTCATTAAACTTGTTTTTAATTTTTCCAATAGTTTTTTTAAGTTCTGTCCGTTAATTATTTCATAATCTTGTAATGAATTTTGGCCTAGACCAGGGTATTCCATAAGCTAGTCTTTGTATCCATTTCAATCAAGTTTAAATGTAATATTTTAATCGACTTGATGGTTGTATTCATAAAAAATGTGTTCTCAAAGTCAATTTAAAAAAAAATAATGGTAGAAATTATAAATTTTCATGATATTTTTTCGAAGTTGAACATGAAAAGTCCTATATCTATCCTATCAGTGTAGGTTGGCTCAACAGGTCTTCAGATGGAAATTATTAATACTATTAATAATTATCAACAGTTCTTTTTAAATTACGACATTCTTTTATATTAGTGATTCGATGTTTGTTTATTGGTATTTTTTGATGATAAATAAAAATTATAGCTAACTATTTTTATTTTCGAGTTTAGCTTGTTTTGATAGAATTATCTGATTATCAAAAAATATCCGGTCGACATTTATGGTTATCAGAGTTTTCAGTCTAATCGAAATGATTGTCTATGTAATAAAATTGTTTAATAAATTGATTTTATTGATTAGAATTATAATTATTTAAGTTTCTCAGTAGATTTTTATAAATTTAAAACTGTGAATAATGATTATATTATTTGTAGCATATTTCTATCTCAATTTGGAATGTCAAGACCCAGTTGCACAATGTTGAGAAAGTTTATCATTTGATCATTGATGAATGTTTTCTCTTGACGGTTGAAATATAATAGATTATTTTGAACTAGAAGAAACACTTGAGACGGGTTGCACAACAGCCGGTTAAATTTCAACCGTAATTAATTTCACGAGAACCAATCAGAGAAGGCCTTTTTGATTAGACGGCTTCTCTGATCGGTTCTCGTGTAATTAATCAGGATTAAAATTTAACCGGGTTTTGTGCAACCGGCACTAATAGTTTTATTGTAGGCCTACGATATTTGGTTTTATTTATGAAATTGTTTTTACGGTAGGTCTTTTATTTTAATTGTGGAAAACTTTAATAATGACCTTCTAAGGTATTAAACTTGGTTTTTTTATTTTATGTAAAACCATCGCGGGAGTAATTCGGGAACATTTTATCGCGGGAAACTGATGAGGATAATTTTTATTGCGTGAGACATTGAAGGTTAATTGATTGATGGAAAGGTTTATAATAAATCTTGTTGTTTCTGCAACAGAATATTAAAATAGGGTTACATTTTCAGGTGGCTGATGGAGGAATCTCATTGACTTGGGCTGCAATGGATGCTGGAAGGCAGCGGCCCCAATAGAAGTAAATATCTAATAGCTGATTGCTGAATGTAAGTTGTGTTATGAACCCTCTCATTATTATTCATACAATTCATTGTTTATAATAAACTGTGGACTTGAATGATTTTAACATTGATTTTATTTTTGAATAGTGTTGTAACATTGACTGTTTGTGCTCTAATTGATCAGTTGCGACCTGAAAACTCTGACACCAGACCTGAGCCAGCCAGGTCACTCGTTATTATTATTATTATTGAGCTCTAATTCCCTTTTATTTCAATTTAACTAACTGACACTAGTAATGAACCAATCAATCAATCTTTTGGTCTCGTATGATTTCAAGCGGTATTTCAATCACACAAATTGTGCTATGATATTTATAAATCCTAAAATTGGAATTGCAATATGAATGATAATTAAAGTTGTTGTTAACATTAACTTAACTTCATCAAGTTGGAAACTTTCCAGTGAATCGACTTCAAGTCAGAGGAGAAAACAATCATTCAGATTGTGATTATGTGATGTCTTGTACCTGAGCCAGCCAGGTCACTCGATATTATTATTATTATTATTGTGCTCTAATTCCCTTATATTCCAATTTAACTAACATCAATTAATTTTATATGAGAAGAAAGTACATGGATTTGAATCACCTTAGATTGGGTATGAATTGAATCGATCAATTAAATCGATGTTTTGTGTCATCAGACAGTCTTTCTTGCTTCTAAAATGTCTGAAAAAACGCTCAATATGGTCTGCCCTTTGGAGTAAATCTCTCAGATAAAATCAAAACCGAGGAATTTAGTTGATATTTTATTGATTTATTACAATTTCTATGTTATTGTTTCTAATTTCTTGTGAGTCGGAACTGTTTCTACCGTGTATTTGTAGAGTGTATTCGTTACCTGGTAGGCTAAGTATTGTGTTGATTATTTTGCAGTGATACGAATCCTGGACGTAGATGACCGCGCAGAGGAATATGAGGAAACTTGTACTGCTTGAGAAGACTTCGTCTCCAATCTTCAGCGGTGGATTACTTCACATCTTGATATCGTGCATCTATCACCAATCGACAAATTTCTGCAGGTTAGTAGCCTACAATCCACTGTTTTGTATTTTGAATATTTTTGCATTTCGTTCTTTGAATCACAACCCATTGCTTGATGTACAAAGCACTGATTTTATTGTGTTTGTTTGTGCACTATATGCGGTACTTCTTGGAATGTGTATTACTTGTACAGTGTGTTATGAGGTCCATGTTTCAATGGCAGTGGAGAAAGATAGGAGAAAGCGTTGCCGGTTCTCCGACTTGTCACTACCTTCAGTAGAGGATAGCTGAGATCTGATGTAATATTAACTGTTTATTCTTGTTTGAAATAACCGATTATATTTTATTCGTCAAGGAAATATATTTTCCAACGATTAAATAATTAATTCTCATGATTCAGATTGAATATTTTGTCAATTGATTATATTTTTACATGGTTGGAAAACGACCTGGAACGTTGTGGAGGTAGAAAAGGTAGCGCTGCCTGCTTTATGGAATGATAGACAAGGATAGCAACACCAAAGTTGAACAAATACAGCCATTATAACGTGGACCTCACTATATTATGCTTGATTTTGCACCATGCATTATTTGCTTGACGTGGAATGCATTCTTCGATTGACTATATTGAACCTTAAGGCTCAACTGACACTTAGGCGACTCAGGTGGAGAAGAGACTGGACTCTAGTGGAGAGCATGTGTTTTGAAATGGTGACGTCGCGGAGACTAGAATCGACTGGTCTGAGTGTCACCATTTGGAAACACATGCTCTCCACTAGAATCCAGTCTCCTCTCCACCTCAGTCGCCTAAGTGTGAGTTGAGCCTAACATTATTTAATCCATTACTTGAATAATATTGAACCGGTGTGTGAAACCCAACCTAAAATAGAACTGAGTCTCGTTGGTTCTATTAGCGCCGTCAGTCGGTGTTTTACTATAGCTGCGTCGATCTACAAATTCTCCGCTAATTTATGGAATTGTTGGGTGGCTTTCAAATACTTGTAATTCCTAAAGCATGCTGCACACGGGGACAATAGTAGCGTCCACTAGGGGAGTTCCTCGGATCTGCCAGTTCTCAAATTGTCTAGTGTGTAACGGAAAAACTGAAATACGATCACAGTTTTAGAATAAAAGGACTACTTTCACCTAACTTGCTTTATTAAAAATAGTTGCCTTTCAAGTAAGAAGTCTACCGATTCTAGATTATTTTTTCCTTGATAATTCTATGGCTTCAAGCGATAAAATATGACCTCCAGTGAGATTAGATTCACCTGAAACCACAGTTAGATTAATTTGTTAGATTGCTAAACCCTAGTATTAAGGACTGTTTGCTCTGTCCGTTTAGACGGAATCTCAGTTTCAACTGGATTAGATCCAAATTAAGCTTCATTTGCTATAATGTGATTCGTTTTTGAGATTAAACCACTAACTGATTTAATTCAGTCGAAGCTTTCACTGTGCAAACGGCCCTCAATAAAACTAGTTAAATAAAACTAGTTAAATAAAACGGCTCTAAATAAAACTAGTTGAATAAAATTAATCAAATAGCTGCGTTGCCGAATTGTGCGAAATTGCGACCTTTCCATGCGAGCCTATATGACTGGATGCACAACGTGACAACCCTGTGTTGTCCAATAAATTGAATGCAGTTTATCCAGTCATTGCTATAATCTATATTATTATATTAAAGCTTTGTATATAATTATTGCTATCATTGTAATGCAGCGTACTGCAAATATATTTGCTTGCGTTCCTTCTGCACTTTAATGAAAAGATTTCTTTGAATTTGTAACCTTATGAGTTTGTAGTTGAGCTCTTAAACTAGAATTTATTAGACAGATCTAGACCCGGTTGCACAAAAGCCGGTTTAATTTTAACCGTGATTAACTTGACGAGAACCAATCAGAGAATGCGTTTTTGATAAAACTGCTTCTCTGATTGGTTCTCGCGGAATTAATCACGGTTAAAATTTAACCGGCTTTTGTGCAACCGGGCCCTAGACTTCATTCTAGAAAGACTTCTAAAACTGACGTTCAACCTGACTAATTGACTATAGTGTGGTCCATGTTATAATGGCAGTGGATAAAGATGGAAGAATAGCGATGCCGATTCTCTGCATTAATTAATTATATTTCTACACTGTCAAAAACATAATTGTCATCGTTGTGGACCTAGAAAAGTATAGTACCACCGGCTTTGTCGAATGATAGACAAGGATAGCAAAACCAAAGTTGATCAATACTGTCATTATAACGTGGACCTCACTATAGATTATAAATAGACTTCTGAAACTGACGTTTAACCTGACTAATGGACTCATGACTCGTTGCATGATTATTGACTTGTGACTAGTCTCGTCTTGTTTCTCACCTTCGCTTGTTGACGTTTCTTCATCGATTGTCTGGTTTTCTTTTCAATTTTTTTATTGGTTGTGTTCTCGTCTGCTTGTGAATAGCTGCATCTTTTACTTCTCTATTTTATTCACTTGACTTGAAACTTGCTCTATTTCACTGCTCTATGCACCTTCTACTTGAGTCTATACATATTTTTTGAGTTGGATGATTGCTTGTAAAACTGTTGATAACGTTGAATCAGTTTGCATCTTCTGCTTGAACTTGTGATGTCTTCTGCATTGAAACAGTTTTCCCCATGGATATTATTTCCATTCTTCCATGTACATAGCCAGCTTTGTTTCGTTTCCCAGTCACTTTTCGACTGTGCATTTTCTCACCTTTCTTCTATGCTTTCTCTTGATCAGTGCTGTTTGAAACCCCCTCATCATTTCTATCATTTCATCAATCATTATTTTGTTTTGTTTTCACCATTTTATTTTTTCATTCATTATTTCTCCCCGTTGGTTATTAGTGAGTTTGAAGCATGTGAGTATGAGCACCACTAGTTGACGGCAGTCGCACGGCTTGTTTTTTTTCGCAAAAAGTGCAAAATGAATCAAAGCTCTAAAAGATGTTCCAATTTTATATTACAGGAAAGGGAATCGCCAGTCAAAATAGACTCTGGATTTTAATATTACTTTATAGATTATTTTAATATGACTTCGTGTTACGACCAAGACAATAAACTGACAAAGACAATAAATTGAGTAATTTATCATTTTATGTTTTTTCATTCATCTTTTTATTTTCGTTTTATGATTTGTTCATTTGTTATTAAACGTTATTATTTTTTGTTTCATCATTTTATTTTTTTATTTTATCATACATTTTTATTTCATTCATCATCATCATTATTATTTCATTTTTTACAATATTGAAGGATTGATTTATGAGTGAATTTATGTTGTTTCATTGAAACCTCAGACCATATTCGCTATGATGTCTGAAACAGTGACATTCTAATAGTTGTGAAGCGATATTTGTTTCATAAACTGGATTCAAAAAATGAGATTCTAGTCTTATTCTTAGTGGACTTTCATATCCCCCATAATAATGATATGCGCTGCGCGACCCGCTAAAGCGTACAGACTTATGCGCCACAAACACGCGCGGCTCACTTAACATCAGCTGATGCTTATTATATATTTGTTTGTAGTACAGAGGATAAAGCTGATCAACATAGTAGGGAGGAGAATGGGTGTTCTGGTCCAGTGAGTGTGTGTGTGTGTGTGTGTGTGTGATGAGTTTGTGTGTGTGTGTGTGTGTGATGTGTTTGTGTGTGTGTGTATGTGGATTGTTTTTTTTTATTATTATTGTTATATTATATATATATATATATATATATATATATATATATATAAAAGTTAACTAACATTGTGTTGTTGGACTTGGAAACCTCCTATGTGACAAGCCCTACAACCTGTTGAATAGTTACTATGTGTAAATAATTCTATAGTAATTTTTTTTTAGGGAAACCTCATAGCCCACATTATGTGTTGAATTTCATTTTTTTGGGATAGAAAAAAAACGAACAACATCAAATTATATTTCATTGGAAAAAAAAATCAAAGAAACAACATTTTTATTTTACAGAAAAAAAATTTTATTGGAGAAAATGTTTATACAATATTTACAATTATTTACAACCCCCCCCCCCATCATTGATGGGGGTAATGGTGATAGTGGTGGATCTCCACCACTATCACTATGTTTGGGGGGGGATTATTGTTTTGGGGTGGAGGGTTTCGGGGTGGGGGTTGATGTTGGAGGTGGATGGGGGGATGGGGTTGGGTTGTGGAGAAAGGTATGGTTGGACGAGGGGGTTGAGGGGCCAATAGTTCCTCCAGTGTGCTATATGGTCTCCTCAATGTCCGGGTGGTAACGGTGGTGGCAGGGGGGGGTGTGGTGGTGTCCATCCTGAGAAAAAAAACAAAATGTTATTTCAGAATATTATTAGAAAATATTACTAACTAATAATTATGCCCGAAATGAAATAAACAATGGAAAAAAATGGTTTTAAAAAATACTATTCCAATAATTCTTAAAGAGTTTTATATTATATATATATAACTCCTAAATATATTACCAAAAAAAAAAACAAGAATAAATTCTGTGGCTCCTACAATATTATATGGGAGCGAAACTTGGGCATTATCCAAGAGTGTATGTAATAAGAGCAGATTACAAACCAGATGTTTAGAAGTTGGTCAAATTTGTTTTTTTTTTCAAATTTAATGATTGTCAATTTATTATAATTTGATAACAGAAGAATTCTTATTTTTATTTTTAAAATTCAATGATTGTCAATTTAATTATTACAGAACAATTTTCATTTTCAGGAGAGAAAAAAGGGGTGGAGTGGCCATCACAAACTGATCCTTGGACTTGTGGAAATTGATATTCAAATTTGTAACGTTTCCTATTTAAAAAAAAAAACATGCTACAGGTGGGAATATATTATATTGGATGATATCACCAGTTCATTACATATGGTCATAGAATAAAAAAGAAATTCTAGCAAATAACGTGATTAGTTACAACAAATCTGTTTGCCCCCACTTTCAAAAGAGAAAAAATACTTGGTTAAAGTAAACATTTTCATTTTCGAGAAATTTGGTATCCGAAATTCAAGTCACAAGTCGAGGGTTAAGAGTCATAGTAGCGTATCTACAAAAACCCAACTTTTCAGAAGAGCAAAAAAAAAACTATAAGTTCACACCCCCCACTATTTCTTAGGTCTGTATTAATTTTAACATCCTGGAATTCACATATCAATCTCGTGCTTTTCATTTCGATAAATTATTGAAAGTAAATAAAGAATCTTGTTCTAGTTACACTATTGTGACATCACAATCAAATCCAAAAAATGTATCATTTTCTTCAGAGATAAGCTATTCTGAGAGTGATCAGTTATGAATAGTAACAATTTATTAATTTGTCTATAAATTTTATACATGTTTATTGACATTAAATAACAAAATATGAGTGATATATGATAATATATAATCAAGTATAGAAACTGACAAGTGTCTAATAATTAGGTACTGCATTATTGAAGAACTGGAATATTGAGTACTGAAATAAAATTATTATGCTCTGAGAAGGACTGAGAATTACAAAATATAGAACAATAACATTGAAACTAAATTCAAAAATTCCAGTCTCTTCAATGCCTATATAGATATTATCACAAAATATTATGAAAAAACGACTCTTGAATCATACTCGAAAATGTTTCTCTATTTCAATATTCTCAGTCTCTTCAATGTCTATATAGATATTTTATAGCAGAATATTATGAAACAATAATACTTGAATCAAACTCGAAAATGTTACCCTCTTCAATGATTATAACCTATAGATATTTATTACCAAAGCTCATAATTTCTCAACGTCATCTTTTAAGGACTAGAAAAATGAATACTGTAATATAATAAATATACTTTGAGAATGACTGAAAATCACATAATATATTATGAAACAATAACACTAAAATTAAATTGGACTCTCTCAATAATTCTCTTTTAATTTCACATAAAATAAATATTATTTTTATCACCAAAGCTCATCATTTTATGCAGGTAGAAATATAGGTGATTCATAACAATGCAATTCATAGACCATTGCAATTACAGACTGTATTGTAATAGGTCTATAGTTCTTTACATCACCTCGATCTCCAGATTTGTATACAGGTACCAAGAAACTGTTTTTGAGATCCCTGGGGAAGACACCAAGCTTCAGCAAGGCAAAGAAAAGTATGACCAGGTAAATGGTCAGAACACGAACACAAAACATAAGTACAGAAGGGGATATTTCATCAGAGCCAGCTCCTCTACCACCACCCAGAGCTTCTAATCTGCGTTGAATAAATTAGTTGGAGTAATGTAGTAGGGTGGAACTAACTGGTTCCAACCAAAATCAAATGTCGGGACATTTACCGTGTCCTGCACAAAAATAATCAGCGAAGAGTTCACACTACTTATCAACAGGAGTTGCAGCACTTTTAAAGACTGCCAATGGATATTTGAACTGCCCTGAACTTCTGGTAGGTATTGACATCTGTGTTCCAAGAGGAATGCTCTCAAGGTCCATTTTCCGTAGATGCTCTCACATAAAAGTCTATGCCTATAATAGTGGACTCTCTAAAATACTTCACCTTGGTAGTGAGGCTGCTATAGCTGACGTTGATTTCTTTGGAATGTCCCTGGGCTTTCTCAGGCGACCTATGAAGAGATTCCTGCATGTGTGATTTTGGTCTTCCCTTTCTTGTTTATGCCCCTTGTGACAAACTTCCATGGGCCTTTTCACTTAGATATAATATTGTATGTTAACTATGATTCATTTTGTATTCTAATTTTTGTCTTTCAAATTATTTACATAAGATGTTTTTCTATTATTGTGCATTATTTATCTATATATTCTTCACTCGTATCTCTTTTTCTATGTTATTTTCATGTAAAATTGATGTTGTACCGTTGGAAGTTGAATAAATAAATAATTTAATAAATGAATAAACTTCCCTCCAACTCACAATCATCAGCTTCCTTCAAGCATTTCTCTGCCAACTCACACAAAAAACTCATCGGTTCATTGTTCATTGATCAGAATAAAACACAAACGGGAGAAATACAGAAGCTAGTCTGATTATCTTGTTAAATCAAGACTTATGTTAGTATTGGTTCTGTGAACACTTCCGCCCTCAAAGTTAATGTAACACTAGTGTGAGTTGACATATAAGCTATTATATAGGTCACTAACTGAAGCGTAAGTATAAGCATAACTGAAGATAAGTTTTTTGGGTTATTCAGTTTTATTCTCCTGAAAATGAAAATTGTTCTGTAATAATTAAATTGACAATCATTGAATTATAAAAATAAAAATAAGAATTGTTCTGTTATCAAATTATAATAAATTGACAATCATTAAATTTGAAAAAAAAACAAATTTGACCAACTTCTAAACATCTGGTTTGTAATCTGCTCTTATTACACTCTTGGATAATGCCCAAGTTTCGCTCCCATATAATATTGTAGGAGCCACAGAATTTATTCTTGTTTTTTTTTTTGGTAATATTTTTAGGAGTTATATATATATAATATAAAACTCTTAAGAATTATTGGAATAGTATTTTTTAAAACCATTTTTTTTCCATTGTTTATTTCATTTCGGGCATAATTATTAGTTAGTAATATTTTCTAATAATATTCTGAAATAACATTTTGTTTTTTTTCTCAGGATGGACACCACCACACCCCCCCCTGCCACCACCGTCACCACCCGGACATTGAGGAGACCATATAGCACACTGGAGGAACTATTGGCCCCCCACCCCGAAACCCTCCACCCCAAAACCCTACACCCCAAAAAGATAATCCCCCCCCCCAAACATAGTGATAGTGGTGGAGATCCACCACTATCACCATTACCCCCATCAATGATGGGGGGGGGTTGTAAATGTAAATATTGTATAAACCCACCCCGAAACCCTCCACCCCAAAACCCTACACCCCAAAAAGATAATCCCCCCCCCAAACATAGTGATAGTGGTGGAGATCCACCACTATCACCATTACCCCCATCAATGATGGGGGGGGGGTTGTAAATTGACATTGAGGAGACAATATAGCACACTGGAGGAACTATTGGCCCCCCACCCCGAAACCCTCCACCCCAAAACCCTACACCCCAAAAAGATAATCCCCCCCCAAACATAGTGATAGTGGTGGAGATCCACCACTATCACCATTACCCCCATCAATGATGGGGGGGGGGGTTGTAAATGTAAATATTGTATAAACCCACCCCGAAACCCTCCACCCCAAAACCCTACACCCCAAAAAGATAATCCCCCCCCAAACATAGTGATAGTGGTGGAGATCCACCACTATCACCATTACCCCCATCAATGATGGGGGGGGGGTTGTAAATGTAAATATTGTATAAACATTTTCTCCAATAAAAATTTTTTTTCTGTATAATAAAAATGTTGTTTCTTTGATTTTTTTTTTCAATGAAATATAATTTGATGTTGTTCGTTTTTTTTCTATCCCCAAAAAAATGAAATTCAACACATAATGTGGGCTATGAGGTTTCCCTAAAAAAAAAATTACTATAGAATTATTTACACATAGTAACTATTCAACAGGTTGTAGGGCTTGTCACATAGGAGGTTTCCAAGTCCAACAACACAATGTTAGTTAACTTATATATAGATATATATACTAGCCGTCAGGCTCGCTTCGCTCGCCATATCCGTCTAGCCAGGGGGCTCCGCCCCCTGGACCCCCGACTGGATCGTCCAAGAATGAGATCAGCAGGCTCGCTTCGCTCGCCTGCATTTTTCATTTGAGCATTTTTATCATATGTTAGGACAATCCAGTCGGGGGTCCAGACTAAACGTCTGGCTAAACGGATATGGCAAGCGAAGCGAGCCTGACGGCTAGTAATATAATATTCCCAGGATTGAAGTAGCAGTGCCCAATCAATTTTTCCGCGATAAATGCATTTAAATCTTCAACTTGGTGCCAACCTAACAAAGTCAACTCAACTTAATGCCAACCTGACAAAATTATTAATTTAGTTGCCAGTTAACAACTGTTTCGAAGAGGTAGCCTACTATATCTAGATTATAGTTCTATAGTAACATATGATATGGAAATTTCAATTATAATTAAGAGATTGGGAGAAGAAGAATATACATGCTAAAAGACGAACTTTAAACCCTTAAAAACAACCCTTAGAGTTAAAATATTGCCAAAAGATTTCTTAGTGCGCCTCTAAAGGGCCAACTGAACATACCTACCAAATTTGAACGTTTTTGGTCCGGTAGATTTTTAGTTCTGCGAGTGAGTGAGTGAGTCAGTCAGTCAGTCAGTGAGTGAGTGCCATTTCGCTTTTATATATATATATATATAAAAATAATAATATATATAACAATAATAAAAAAAAACAATCCACACACACACACTGGACCAGAACACCCATTCTCCTCCCTACTCAACATATGTTGAAAAGTGAAATTTGCGTGTTTGTGGCGCTTAAAGGTAGGCGCACACAGATCGTCATCGGACGGACGGCACGCATCGGACGATTAGATTTGATGCATTGTTTTCAATTGGAATGCGCATACCTATCCGCATCTTATAGGTATAGGCATCATATAGTCACTCCAATTAAAAACAATGCATCAAATCTAATCGTCCGATGACGATCTGTGTGCGCCTACCTTAAGGGTATGATCACTTGAGATGCAAGTAATTCAGAAATATTTTTCCATGCGCGCGCCCAACAATAATAAAAACGCTCTGCTTGTGCTCTGTTATGATAGAATCAAATCAAATTTTATGTCCTTACAAAACAAATTATTATATTAAATACTGATTACAAAAGTATTTAATACTCTTGGAACTGATTTGATTTAAAAATGAGATAAGAGGTTGATTGAATAAAATTTAGCAATAATTGGCATTACAAGTCGTTTTCAAGCAAATGCTATGATTCGAGTCAGCTGTATAATGTTGTTATTTGTATAGCTAGAACTGATGGCCAGTTTCAAGTCACTAGATACTAGCATAGAGAAACAATAGCGTAAGTAGATATCCCATGGTATAGGGAATTTATGTCGCAACTTTTACTGTTATCTCAAGCCGATTATTGTCAATTTTTACTGTTTTGTCAGGGTGATAGTGTGAGAACGGCACAATTTGAGAGACTACCAGCGTCACACAGCTGCATAGGAAAGACTACGTGAACTATTGGCTTGGGATAACAGTAAAAGTTGCGACATAAACGCCCTATACCATGGGATATCTATTTATGCTATCGTTTCTCTATGATACTAGTTTTAATTCAATCGGCCCATTATCTTATAATAAATAAATCTATCTCAAATTCATGTTATCCACTAAGAAGTCTCTATATCTTGATGATTTGATATTAGATTTTCGTAAATGAGATTAAATTAATATTCGGATGAATAGCAAGCAAGCGCAGACTATTGACAGAGTACTGTCAACATTGAAGAGAGAGAGAGTGGCGCAGATTGGAGCGAGGCGAGGTGGCACTCCATTTCAATGTGTCTACTACTAACTACTTGAGACCAGTTTCCATTGCCACACATTAATGTATCCCAACATGTAGCTGTCTCCAGAATATACCAATCAATGATTAGTTGTGCAACTTGTCTCTGAGATTTGTGGCAATGGAAACTGGCCTTCACTGTCATATTCTGTTGCAAGCTTATGCGTACGGTAGGGCAGCGAAATAATTAATCAATTATGAGGGTAATAATGGGATGTATAGTGAGGTCCACGTTATAATGGCAGTGGATAAAGATAGAAGAATAGCGATGCCGATTCTCTGCATTAATTAATTATAAGTTATTTCTACACTGTCAAAAACATAATTGGCATCGTTGTAGACCTAGAAAGGGATAGTACTACCGGCTTTGTCGAATGATAGACAAGGATAGCTAAACCAAAGTTGATCAAATACTGTCATTATAACGTGGACCGTACTACAGTTCCTGATGCCCTCAAATTATGTATATTTTCAAATAAATGAACAAATTGCAGCGTAAATTCAGCAGCGGCAAGCGAAAATATCTTCTATAGCGGGATTCACGTTATAAAGTCAGTGGATATTATAGGAATACATTGTTGTCAAGTTTCTTTTTCTATCGGCTTGTACAGTTATGGCTGTGATACAAGTCATCCCCGTATATCTGATATGATATTAATTGTTGATTCTTGCGTTCATAAAAGTAATGATCAATTATTCTGTCTCATATATTTTATCCACCAAGAGAATACATCTTTTCATGATTTGATAATACATTCTCGTAATAGAGATTGAATATTCTGATAGACCATTATAATTCTTTAATGGGAAAAAACATTTTGGCAACTGTGTAGAGTTGGAAAAGGATGTAGCTATCTGCTTTGTATGATGACAAACAAGGATAGCAACACCAATGTTGACTTTATAACGTGAATCTCACTACAGAGCATTCTAATAGCACAAGGTAAGCTCAGTGCTCTCGGTTCCCCCGTTGGAAGGGTGACCGCTGGAGGTCAGCGCTGATAATTATGAGCTAGGAATTGACTTCGCTGTGTTTGGAACCAACTTCAAAGTAGATCCTTTAATCCTCTCCTGTACCTCCGCTCAACTCTGGGGTTTGTATATTATGGGACTCTGCAGTTGAAACATGTCTGGGTAAATCGGGTACGTACTATAATAGATAAGATAGAATAAATAGTGATATTACAAAGCCCTCTGTTCTCCACAGTTTATCTCTTTGGGGGTTTGTGTAGGTAGGTTGAGTCAAAAGTTAAATTTGGAACAAAAACTCCCTATATAATGGGATACCTTCTTTTCTCTATGATAATACCCGGGATGATAGACTATTATTTGGTATTTCGGATATAGCCTATTTCCCAATAAGAATAGATAGGCCTACAAGCTAAGATATTTTGACGACCTAGCATTTATGGTAGCCTACACCCCTTTCTGTTTTTTCCCGTCAGCATTGGCTGCATTGAAAGCATTGAATTTATTCTCAAGGAATACTGACAGATGAAAGTGATACTACAATAGAGAAACAATAGCGTAAGTAGATATCCCATGGTATAGGGCGTTTATGTCGCAATTTTTACTGTTATCCCAAGCCTATTACTGTCGATTATTGTTGATCTTTACTGTTTTGACCGGGTAAGAGTGTATGAACGGCACAATATGAGAGACTACCAGCGTAATAAAGCTTCACGGGAAAGAACTACGTGGGCTATCGGCTTGAGATAACAGTAAAAGTTGCGACATAAACGCCCTATGCCATGGGATATCTACTCTTATGCTGTTGTTTCTCTATGATACTACTCACTGTATGATTATTGAAGAAACCTGACCACACTTTTGAGTTGAGGCCGCTTTTAGACGAATTTAAGGGGAACACACGATTTTGATTGATGAAACTCTGTCCCAATCAAGATTTGGGGACATGAAGATACAGAATTGCCGAATTTTAGAGTTTAGAACAGTTGAAAGTGATTCTCACTGTATGATATGCAGAAACCTAACCTCACTTTTAAGTTGGGACCGCTTTGCGCTTTTAGACGATTTTAAGGCAACACATGATTTTGATCGATGAAACTCTGTCCCAATGAAGATTTGGGGACATGAAGATACAGAATTGCCAAATTATAGAGTTTAGAACAGTTAATTCTCACTGTGAGGATATTGCAGAAACCTAACCTCACTTTTGAGTTGAGGCCGCTTTTAGACGATTTTTAGGGGAACACACAATTTTGATTTATAAAACTCTTCTGAAATTAAGATTTGGGGATATGAAGAGGCGAAATTATCCAATTTTAGAGTTCAAAACAGTTGAAAGTGATTTTCACTCTATGAATTGAAGAAACCTAACCTCACTTTTGAGTTGAGGCCGCTTTTAGACAATTTCAAGGGAACACACGATTTTCATGGATGAAACTCTTTTCCAATCAAGATTTGGGGACATGAAGTTACAGAATCGCCAAATTTTAGAGTTTAGAACAGTTAATTCTCACTGTGAGGATATTGCAGAAACCTAACCTCACTTTTGAGTTGAGACCGCTTTTAGCCGATTTTTAGGGGAACACACAATTTTGATTAATAAAACTCTTTCGAGATCAAGATTTGGGGATATGAAGAGGCGAAATTATCCAATTTTAGAGTTTAGAACAGTTGAAATAAATAGTAAAGACGTTAGAAACTATGGGATGCTACAAGGTAGAGCTGGATTTACTCAGAATTTTTAATGTTCAGTCATTGGCTCTTGTTTATTTCTTTTGAAATGATTTCAATCGATTCTCCTTATTGAGCATTTGATGATAATAGTCATCGAAAGCTTCATGAATAGCTATTAAATAGGATATCTTTCGACCATTGAAGCTATTCTAGATGTACACAAGGATCTTGAATTTCCCGCCATTTTCTTATGTCTATGAAATGTAATGGGTGATCGCGGTGCAATAGAACAAGTAACGGCAACGGTAGCATAACCTAGAAGGAGAATGATCATTGATGTTTTAAGATACAAGGGTGGGTTTGGAAATTGGGTTTTCGCTTCCAAATGACAATATATTCTCATTTCAAACACAGATCACACGCGTGACTGCTCTACAATACTTCTGATTGACTGTTCAATAAACGCTATCACAAAGAACGGAGCTGATTCAACTTTAACGATATTTTCACATGCGTATTACAAAGCTGTATTTGGCATAGATCACCGTGGAAGATTGAAGTTTCAGTATTTTTTTGATAATAATTTGAATATTTCATAGAATTCTTGATTTAAATTTCAAAAAAATGATTATAAAAAAATATTCTCTATTCAGAACTCTTGAAAAGCTATCAAACGATCACTTCTATAGAAGCTCTGTCCCGATCATTCCTTCAAGAACATCCTATTCTGATAATAAAATCCCGATAATCAGTTATAAATCGAATTTTTCATAATTTTCACTGTAGATATTCAGGATTAGTAATCTATTATCGAACATTGAAGTTTATGATATCATATAAGCATGATATCGATCAGTTTGGGAGCATTTGTTCGTGGAATGTTGGTAGAACTGCCTCTTTTGGCGGCCATTTCAATTTGAATTCGAATAGTTACTTTCCCACCAAAAACCTTGAAAATAATCGGAATGGATGCAAGCTATGTAATATTTATGCATAAATTTGACTCAAATGATTTTTTTATTGACATGGCCAATGCATTCGACAAAGCCTATTCGGAAAATTTATGTGAAATGACAAAATGGATGCTACACGTGGATTTTTGAATTTGTTACTTGAAAAATCCATTTTAAAACTAAGAAACATAGTGTTAACAATATTATTAAATCATTCAGATAAGTACTCTTATAATATTGGGGTTCTACAGGGTCGTTCACTTTCACCTGTATAATCTATAATATTTAAAATGTTACTTCTTTATGTAGGCCCATCTTATATTATAGACAAATCTGACTTCCCAATTTAGATTTTCCAAGACATCTATTCCCCAGATAAATCTAACACTCTCTAACCTTTTTCTCCACAGTTTCCGTGTGAGGAGATATCATGATGCAGTGAGGACCAAGCAAACAACCTTCATGGACTAATCCTACATGAAGCAGTTCCTACACTTCAGATAAGTCTCCACTCTCTTTTGACCACTTCACCATTATTATTAGGCCGTATCTATTAGGAGAATTTAATCTTATTACAAAGAAAAGATAGCATGAGTATACTAGTATCTAGTATCTTATATATACTATCTTTCCTCTAAGGTTCATTGATGCGTCACCAGATCATAGAACAAGGAGCAGAAAATATAGCCTAAGCTCAATTTGAAAGGAAACCTTCTTGAAAGAAGTCCAATTTTGAAAATAATATTGTGAAAAGTATGAGAATTGTAGGCTAGTTTATGATTTCATTTGGTGGTGGAAACCTCTCGAGGTAGTTCCACCTGCAGCTGCTACAATTGGGACACCACGGATCCACAGTTTAGGTGGAGTCTGAAGCACCACAATGTCCATCCACTACTTGCAATGAGTAGTGTAATCTCATATACTGTATACTCTTGCGGAGGGATACAGTACTCGATATAATATATTGAAGCAGATTCAACAAAAATAGTGCAATTTGAAGAGTAATAATGAAGAACAATTTTTCTCATTGTTGACTTGAAATTTTGTCAATTATAAACTGAATTAGATTTTAATAGTAGAATATTATTTAAGGAGAATGAATATTACGTGGAGGAAAATGATAAAATATCATTTTGGGAGAAAGAATATTCTCTGATAGAATGTCAATATGACTGCTGCTGTATTCTCATGAAAACATGAGACCTCTTCAAGATGAACACCTGCCAATGTAGTAAAATAAGCATAGTGACTTTACACCTCATGGAGAAAGACTTTTCTAACAGTCTGTAGTCTTCAAGAAGATTGAATTCCAACAAATAAAACATGGCAGCGAGGAATTTAATTGATATTCTATTGATCAATTACAATTTCTATGTTATTGTGTCTAATGAACTGCATTCTCTTACAGCTTAAATCTTCTCATCGTAAGTGGATAAGAACTTGATTATTTATTTTAGTTAGGAACAGTAACTAATAAAATTAATAGTAACTATTCAAATAAAATATATATTGCAATGACTTCACAGCCTTTATAATGAGGCAGATCTCTACATCCGTCTGAAAGCTGAAATATTCATCAACTTATATATTGCAATGGTTTCAGAGTATCTATGTATGAGGCGGTTCTCCATACATCATTCTGAAAGCCAAACTATTGAGGCTATTACTATATATTGTTAAGTTTCTAATATATTTTAAATATGAAACGGATCTCCAAATCAATCTCTGAAATCTAAACTATTAAAATTAACACCATATTGTGATGATTTCAAAACATATATATGTATGAGGTGGATCTCTATGTCATCAATCTGGAAGCCAAAATTATTCATTTATAGTGTAGTCATATTTGTATTTAAGATGTAGACCTATTCCATAATACAACAACATTACTTCAATATATTAATTGATTTGAAACAAATTATTAGTAGGCCTACAGTGAAGAAGGCTACTTACAATACAATAGAGAAACCCAAGAATCATCTTGTGGTGGCGACAATCCATAAATATCTTCAAGAATATTAAAATTTGAGTTGATGTTAGTGAAATTTATCCACATAATTATCTATGTGAATGGATCATCTACATGGAATAGTATATAATTGAATTTTAGCTGATCTATAGTAATATTTATGATGTTTTGAAAGATTTTGAAGCCATCAGATAAATGCTGATGCGCTGTCCGCTTGAATCCTCTTGTTAATGCAATTCTCATTCATTGATTAATAATTTTGGAATATGAAATTTGGAAGAAATACTTACAAATATGAATAATTTCCACATGAGTTGGCTGGGAGGAAAGGTTGTAAGCCTTGGCAATCATGCTTCAAGGACCCTTGTTCAACAAGAAGGTGATTCAAATGAAATACAACATCATAGGATGTTTTATATTGAGAGATATATTAATTCAGAACATTCTCAATCATACAAGACTCAACTTATGATTATAATAATTATAAATAATCCTAGATCCCCCTTAAGTTAGTGAGTATATTAGTGTAGTATATTGTTAATATACCTATTTCAGTCACCCATAAATAATTGGTTTGATTTGTTGATGTGTCACTACTGCATCATTCTAATAGTTTTTGTTTTGTATTTTCAGCTATTACCCACTGTATACAGTGATGAACTCTGAACATTTTGTATCGTACAAAAGTGGATACGCGTTTCGCGAGTGTTCCGTACCGCACAAAAATGGATACGCGTTTCGCGAGTGTTCCGTACCGCACAAAAATGGATACGCGTTTCGCGAGTGTTCCGTACCGCACAAAAATGGATACGCGTTCCGCGAGTGCGTTTAAAGTCTTGTGAAAGTAGTGCAGTGTTGTGAAAAAAGTGTTCAAAAGACTGGACGACAACTCTGGACTCTGGACTTGCTGGTTGCTGGGAGGGCGCATCCGCAACAAAGATGAGGTGAGACATTCTTCCATTATTTAGAAATCTTTTTTAACTTGAGTCAATTTTGTGACTTGAACATTTTTTTAATGATTGTTCCAATTGTTTTCAATTTGAATCATTCCATTAACTTTCTTGTTTCATAAAACTAAATTTCATTTTGTTTGTTTCCAGGTTTGAGCTGATTGCAGTTTGGTGAGTCATTTCAAATTGCTTCAATGCTACACAAAAATATCCTCACACACATAATTAATTAATTAATTGTCACATTCTCTTATAAAACTGTTCCATAACAATTTTTCTAGCCTTCAGCTACAAGTGTTGAATTCAAAGTGATGTGTTGTACAGCTTTACTGGTGGGATGTGCCACATCGTTGTCATGTAGTCGTTTCAGAAGGTTTCAGACCTCGCGGTATTTGTTGTATTTTGTTGGATGTCATAGGGAAACCATCAAAAGTTGACAGATAATGAGACAATTTTCCTCAACAGTAAAGTTGTACAATATACATTTTTATTAAAGATTATTCATTGATATTTCAATAACTACACTTCTTGATTTCAATTCAATATTTTAAAATAAAAATGTCCATAAATTTGTTTCATTTCAAAGATAATTTTTGATTTTTCGAGTAGAATGTGTGTGTGAGGTTACACGAAATTGTTGTCAGTTACATGTTTTTTCACACACACACACACAAATACCAACACATAGATTTATATATATAGATTTAATACAGCAGGCTTCCAAGGACCATCAAGGATCATCGAGGATCATCATGGATCATCGAGGATCATCATGGATCATCAAGGATTCCCTGACCCTGGCCTCATCATTAGTTAGATTGTATAAAAACTAAATTTTAATTTTGAGTAACTCATAATTTTTGCATAGAAGTCTGACATATTTTGAGAATATTCTTGTTAACGTAATAATGAGTTACTAATAATTTTGTATTGATGTTTTTTGTTATAGATGTTGCGTCCCTTATTCTGCCCCTTTGTGATGAGGTATGAAAGTCAGTATCGACTCAGACCAATACAGCCAGACCCTGTACTGAGTACCAATTGCTGTCAATCATAGAGTTGGAGGCCTATTTCAGTGGGCTCGGCATGCTGATTATGCTTCCAGCTCAGTGAGACAAACTCACTCCTCTTTAAATTATTCAAAAATATTAGCTCCCTCATTAGGAACCCCTTATAAAAGTAGGACATTTTAGAATTGATTTTGCAGTCAGCACACTTCTTAGAGTAAGGATATGGTTTCAGCACATCTATAGATCTAGCTCAGGTCCCTCACCACACGGTTTGTTTAAATGCACCAACAGACCTGAAATACCGTTTTCAGGACCTTTTTGAGTGAAAGACAGCAATGACATCCACCAATGCAGCCAGACCCTGGGTTGGTTGTTAACTGTCGATCACTTGGAGCTAAAGGATCTCAATTCAGCGGGCTGAGTATACTGATTTGAAGATCCACTCTACTCTCCCCAAAAACCAACCTTTTTCCCTATCCCGGTCTGTTGGAGGCATATTTCATTGTTTTTTCTATCGCTTTTTGTGTACATGTCAAGGATCATCTAGGATTCCCTGGCCCTGACCCCATCATCAATTTAATTGTTTTAAAACTAAAATTAGATTCTCATTAAAGTTTTGAGTAACTCATAATTTGGAGTAGAAGTCTGACTTATAAAAAAATATCGAATCTAAAATCTCATACATCGAAAAAAGCTTGATTTTTTTAAAGTTTGAGTTACTCTGCCTGAAAACGTCATAAATTTTAAAAGTTCTGATACACCAAATTCTGTTCCTTTGTAATGAGGTATGAAAGATAGTATCCACTCAGATCAATACAGCCAGACCCTGTACTGAGTACCAATTGCTGTCAATCTTAGAGTTGGAGGCCTATTTCAGTGGGCTCGGCATGCTGATTATGCTTCCAGCTCAGTGAGACAAACTCACTCCTCTTAAAATTATTCAGAGATATTAGCACCCTCATTAGGAACCCCTCAGAAATAGGAAATTTAGATTATTTGGTTTTGCCGTCAGCACAATTAAGGTTAGTGTTTCAGCACATCTAGCTCAGGTCCCTCACCACACACGGTTTTTTTGAATGCACCAACAGACCTGAAATACCGTTTTCAGGACCTTTTTGAGTGAAAGACAGCAATGTCATCTACCAATGCAGCCAGACCCTGGGGTGGTTGTTAACTGTCGATCACTTGGAGCTAGGATCTCAATTCAGCGGGCTGAGTATACTGATTTGGAGATCCACTCTGTCTTTCCCCAAAAACCAACCTTTTTCCCTATCCCGGTCTGTTGGAGGCATATTTCATTGTTTTTTTATTGATTTTTGTGTACATGTCAAGGATCATCAAGGATTCCCTGGCCCTGACCCCATCATCAATTTAATTGTTTTGAGTACGGTAACTCATAATTTGCAGTAGAAGTCTGACTTATAAAAAATATTGAATCCACAATCTCATACATCGAAAAAGTTTAAAAATGTATTTCATTTTAAAGTTTGAGTTACTCTGCCTAAAAACGTTCCAAATTATTAAAGTTCTGATACATTAAATTCTGTCCCTTTGTGATGAGGTATGAAAGACAGTATGCACTCAGACGAATACAGCCAGACCCTGTACTGAGTACCAATTGCTGTCAATCATAGAGTTGGAGGCCTATTTCAGTGGGCTCGGCATGCTGATTATGCTTCCAGCTCAGTGAGACAAACTCACTCCTCTTTAAATTATTCAACCCCTTAGAATTAGGAAATTTAGATTTGATTTTGTAGTCAGCAAACTTTTTAGATTAAGGATAGGGTTTCAGCACATCTAGCTCAGGTCCCTCACCACACACGGTTTGTTTCAATGCACCAACAGACATGAAATACCGTTTTCAAGACCTGATTTGAGTGAAAGACAGCAATGACATCCACCAATGCAGCCAGACCCTGGGGTGGTTGTTAACTGTCTATCACTTGGAGCTAGGATCTCAATTCAGCGGGCTGAGTATACTGTTTTGATGGTCCACTCTGTCTCTCTCCCCAAAAACCAACAATTTTTCCTGAAACTTTCCTATCCAGGTTTGTTGGAGGCATATTTGTTTATTGTGTTTTGTATTGTGTTTTTGTGTACATGTCATGTGAATTAGAGGCTAGGCTCGAGGCTCCAATTGAGCTGGGTAAACACATTTCTAGTTTTAAGATGTGTTTTTGTGTAACCATAAGTGACCATGTATAACTATTTTATGTGCCCTTTATTATTCAAGTAGGATGTTTTTCCTTCCCATTTGCAGGTACCCCATACTGAACAATAAAGTTCTCACAATTTTCGAGGTTGAACCATTTTTTAAGGGTTTAGGTGCCGGCACCATTTAAACTCTACGAATATTAATTAGGTAGTTGTTAGCTTCTGGTATGAAGGATTATTCTATGATTGTTCAAGAAACAACGTCCAGAATATGTCGTTTAATTTTAAGTGTATTCATAAATGTCCCTATCTGTAAATTCTCCCAAGTATTCGGCCCCCTATATAGGTATAAATCGTTGATATTCCAGTGTCAATCATATATTTTTTTATATTGTTATACTGTAACTACAATACAAGGTTTATTTTGAAGTGTAATAGTGTAAGGTTGTACAATTTTTTTCAGGTTTTTATCAATTTCAACTTTTTAAAATATGTGCTCCCCTTATCAATTTTATTCTTAAGTTCACCAATCCCCCTAATTATTTAGAATTCATTCCATTACGGGTCTGGTCTATTTTCAAAGTTTTATTTGGAGTGCTTACTCCAGATATTTTTTCTTGATTATTTGTGGAATCAATGCATCATGAAGTACCACATTGGAGTAAGAGAATATTATAGCAGCATCAATATGATAGAAAAGGTAAGAATGATACTTGCAATATCCCTTAGAAATTATGAATTTCTATTCCTCGTAAAAAGTGGGACTTCTCATCTTCAAAAATTCTTACAAATGTTACATAATTTTTTGTATAATATTGATTTAGAATCTGAGAAAAATTTGGCCTCATATGGGCTGGATCTAATATTATAGCCATTATTTTTTGTTGAAATATTGATTTAGAATCTGAAAATAATTTGGCCTTTCATAGGCTTAATCTAATATTAGCCTACATAATAGAGTAACACCAATTTTTCACTTCACTTTCAATATTGTTTACTAGTTTTCCTGTGTGTCTAATCTATGTTTCCTCTGTTGCAGCTGTGTCAGTGACACACCTCGGTGGTTCGGAGTCCACCTAAAACTGTAGGTCCATTCTGTGATTGGAAGGATGCTTTCAATCACAGAGAACCAAGTTTTTGACCTGGAGTCAACTTTTGACTGATTGTCAAAAACCTTTGACAGTTAGTCGAATTTTGACTGACGGTTCATTCTTGCAAGGTTTTTTTTTGGGCGGTTAGGGGTGGCTGTGAGGGGTGTTGGGAGGCCACTTTTAAGGGGGGCACTCCATGCCCTCCTGAATTTAAATTTCAAAAATGCGTTTAATCCTTTTAGTATTTTGGAGTTTTGAGCATATCTTTGGAAGTTGTTTCATGATGTAACAATGATTTAAATGAATTAATAACAATGATTTAATCAGGCTATAATACTGCAATATACCGGCAATAGCCTATAGTGATTTGGAAAATCAATCAACATAATAATATCATGCAAATCAAATAGATTAAGAGGTAAGAATATAATGGGAAATGATTGTTTAATAACTTGGTAAAATAATAATTACTTTTTATAATTCTGGACATATTAAGGTGAAATGAAAGAGATGTCAGTTCAATTTTCTCAAATATATTGGATTGCTTCTCCAATGTCAATATTTATTCATATTTCAAAATAATAATACATTTTGAAATAATGATTTATATATACAATCAATATTTCAAAATTGTTCTCTTTGCTGTTATTGAATCGTTTCTTACAGTTGATGTTTCAATGTAATTCTCACTCATATCAATTTCTAAATGATTTTTTCGAAAATGTGTTTCGGATGGACACGTTAAGCTGTCTGTCCCGGTTGTCTGAGAAGCAGTTGTAGGTCATGTCAGATGCCCTGAAATTAATCAGAAGTGACCAGAAAACTCTGACATCAGACCTGATCCAGCCAGGTCACTCGTTATTATTATTATTTTTATTCCTTTTGCATTTTCACAATTCGTCAGAAGATTAATGTAGATTAATATAGATATCATTCATTGTTTCCATTATTTATATTTATTTTGACTTGTTCATACAACACTAGAGCATTGCTCTATCCAGTAATTTTATGAGAGATTTGTGTAATAAATAAATGAATAAAATATATGTAACAATGTATCTCGAGTCAAAGGATAGATGGTTGTAGCTAGCCTTCTAGATTTAGATTTCTTCAATTTTGTACCAATTTAATTTCTAATCTGATTCACCATCCTCTTTGCAGCTGCAGAGTGGTTCGAAACTCACTCAAAATTTATTGTGATTGAAGAGGGAGAAGATGATTGAATGACTCACAGAATTAACAAAGATGAAAATATGCGAGAGAAAAAAGATGAGGAATTCACACATTCGACTGTTCTACATAAAATTTTTGGTACGGTAATAAACAATTGAATAATATTAATTGATTCTGATTTTTACAATTCATCATATTCTGTAAAGTTGAAAATTTGTTGTAATCTAATAAGGTGATGAGAAATTAGGCTATGTCATCTTTGAAGTTTCAGTTTCGGATACAAATGTACAGTATGTAGTATGTCCCTACAGTTGGGAGATGAGTATTCTGATCTCCTCCAATAGTTATTCCATAAATAACACTTTTTTATTAGGTCTGCTTCCTTTGAATAACAAGCGGAAAATACAACAGAACTCCATATTTTGAGGCATATGATGTGCACTTTTTGTGTAGTTGAGAAGTTGATATTGTGGTAATTATTCATATTGAATGAAAAAGACTAATAAATTGTCAAAAAACCACTGATTTATTGATAGGTCTTTCTAATTATCAATAAATCAGTGTTTTTTGACAATTTCTTAGTCTTTTTCATTCAGCATATGAGGTGATTGAAGGTGGACGGGCCATATGTCGATGTCCCTATAATTGAAGGATGAGTAGTCCAATGTCCTCAATAGTTATTTCATAAATAACCCTTTATTTTGATTAGGTTCACTTCCTTCAAATAGCTAGTGTACACTGCGAAATTTAGCATATCTCCATATTTAGTGGCATATAATATGGTGATTAAAGGAAAACTGGTCATATGTCGATGTCTCTACAGTTGGGGGATAAGTATTCTGATATCCTTCGATAGTTATTTCATGAATAATATATGGACTGCAATTCTGCAGTTCGAAACTCACTTTAAATTTATTGTAATTGAAGAGGGAGGAGATGATTGAATAGCTCATAGAATAGACAAGGATGGAAATATGGGAGAGAAAAAAGATGAGGAAATCACTCGACTATTCTACATAAACATTTTGGTACGGTAATTAACAATCTATTAATATTAATTGGTTTAGAAATTTGAATTTAAATATGCACATATTTGGTAAATTTGAGAGTTTATTGTATTCAATGAGGTGACGAGGAAGTATGTAACTTTTAAGTTTCAATTTCGGAAAAGTATGTCGAATAAATAATTCGATTTTGGAATGAAACTCTCAAAATGTTGTTTAAAATTCCTCTCCTATAATGAGATCCACGTTATAATGGCAGTATTTGATTAACATTGGTGTTGCTATCCTTGTCAATCATTCCACAAAGCAGATAGCTCTATCCTGTTTTGTATCAAATTATGGTGTTGTGTATCAAGTTGAGATGATACTGTATCATGTGGTGGTTGTTCTTGTTCTATAGTGAGGTCCACGTTATAATAGCAGAGTTTGATCAACATTGGTGTTGCTATCCTTGTCTATCATTTGACAAAGCAGATAGCTCTATCCTGTTTTGTATCAAATTATATGGTGTTGTGTATCAAGTTGAGATGATACTGTATCATGTTGTGGTTGTTCTTGTTCTATAGTGAGGTCCACGTTATAATAGCAGTATTTGATTAACATTGGTGTTGCTATCCTTGTCTATCATTAACAAAGCAGATAGCCGTATCCTGTTTTGTATAAAATTATATGGTGTTGTGTATCAAGTTGAGAAGATACTGTATCATGTTGAGGAACAGTAATTGTTATAGTGAGGCTAAAGTTGTAATAGCAGTATTTGATTAACATTGGTGTTGCTATCCTCGTCTATCATTCGACAAAGCAGAGAGCTCTATCCTGTTTTGTATCAAATTATGGTGTTGTGTAACAAGTTGAGATGATACTGTATCATGTTGTGGTTGATCTTGTTCTATTGTGAGGTCCACGTTATAATTGCAGTATTTGATTAACATTGGTGTTGCTATCCTTGTCTATTATTCGACAAAGCAGGTAGCTCTATCCTGTTTTGTATCAAATTATGGTGTTGTGTATCAACTTGAGATGATACTGTATCATGTTGTCGTTGATCTTGCTCTATAGTGAGGTCCACGTTATAATAACAGTATTTGATTAACATTGGTGTTGCTATCCTCGTCTATCATTCGACAAAGCAGATAGCTCTATCCTGTTTTGTATCAAATTATGGTGTTGTGTATCAAGTTGAGATTATACTGTATCATGTTGTGGTTGTTCTTGTTCTATAGTGAGGTCCACGTTATAATAGCAGTATTTGATTAACATTGGTGTTGCTATCCTTGTCTATTTTTCCTCTATCATTTGACAAAGCAGATATAGCTCTATCCTGTTTTTTATCAAATTATGGTGTTGTGTATCAAGTTGAGATGATACTGTATCATGTTGTGGTTGTTCTTGCTCTATAGTGAGGTCCACGTTATAATGGCAGTATTTGATTAACATTGGTGTTGCTATCCTCGTCTATCATTCAACAAAGCAGATAGCTCTATCCTGTTTTGTATCAAATTATATGGTGTTGTGTATCAAGTTGAGATGATACTCTATCATGTTGTGGTTGTTCTTGCTCTATTGTGAGGTCCACGTTATAATAGCAGTATTTGATTAACATTGGTGTTGCTATCCTTGTCTATCATTCCACAAAGAAGATAACTCTATCCTGTTTTGTATCAAATTATATGGTGTTGTGTATCAAGTTGAGATGATACTGTATCATGTTGTGGTTGATCTTGTTCCATAGTGAGGACCACGTTATAATAGCAGTATTTGATTAACATTGGTGTTGCTATCCTCGTCTATCATTCGACAAAGCAGATAGCTCTATCCTGTTTTGTATCAAGTTGAGATTATACTGTATCATGTAGTGGTTGTTATTCTCCTATAGAAGGTCCACGTTGTAATAGCAGTATTTGATTAACATTGGTGTTGCTATCCTCGTCTATCATTCGACAAAGCACATAGCTCCATCCTGTTTTGTATCAAATTATGGAGTTGTGTATCAAGTTGAGATGATACTGTATCATATTGTGTTGATACTGTATCATTACCTCTTATTGCTATAGCGGTATCTCTGTCATCCTATCATTTTCAGCGACTTTATTACGTGGATCTCGTGCATTAATAAATCAAATGCATTTGTATGCAAATTTTTTTCTGCACTTCCAGTCCTTGGCAATTGTTTAGCATAATAAAATTCACAGATGTCTTCGTTCTTTTCGACTTCCTGGCTACAAAATTTTATCGTAGATTTCTATCTCCTAGAATTTTTTCCACTTGTAGCCACGTGTAGCCGTTTGCAAAATTTTTCGAGGTCTGTTTTTTTGGGTTGGGTGGGAGAGGGAGATAGGAGTTGATGCAGAGAGAAAGAAAGAAATAGAGAGAGAGAGAGAGAGAGAGAGAGAGAGAGAGAGAGAGAGAGAGAGTGAGAGATTACTATGTAATTAACTGGCACCTGGCTCTCTCTGAAGTACCCAACAAAATTTTAAATGCATTCAGCAGATGCTATTGTTCCTTGCATGAAAATTCGTTCTACTTGCTTCACGTATAAATTTTTTGCAAATTTTTCTCTCCCCTGGTCTTCCCCAGACGTAACTACATCTTCTTCTTTTTCATTTACCCTCTTTGTTTCCCTCTTCTCCATATCTGACAGATTGCAACAGTCTTAGTATAAATTAGCAGGTGTGTTGGGTGCATTTTTTTTGCTGAGGATGATGCCGAAATGAGCTTAAGGCTTATGCGTGGGTAATGAGTCAAATGTTTATTCATTTTATTTATTTATTCAATTACACAATTCAATTACACAACTTACAGAAAAGTACCACAGGCACACTTACGGTTCCAATTATAATTATTACAACAGTCGAAATGTAGCTAGAGGTTATGTGTCACTTCAACATTCTTCAATTACAACATGTTAAGGCTGTTCAGTACACCTTTTTATTTTTATTTAAATTGGATAATATTTTTCAATATAATTGTTAAGATCATTATAAGAGTGAGAAAAAGTGGCAACTGAAATTTTCAAGTGGTCTATTAAGCGAGTTATGGGTTGTTGAAGTGCTAACTCGGTTTTCTTTCCAGATCATAAACGGTTTCGAATTTTCTATTGAAGTTGATACATTTTTTAATACAGCCAGTATATCATTGGCTTTGCTCTAATATACGTTTTTACGCGATTAATGCCAATATAAACAAGTTATCGAAGTTACAAAAAATGTAACTTTTTTATTTATGAACGATATGGGGAATCACTTTTTGTGTAGTTGAGAAGTTGATATTGTGGTTATTATTCATATTGAATGGGAAAGACTGAGAAATTGTCAAAAACCACTGATTTATTGATAATATATCATTATAAATAACATTTATATGTTCGATATGGGGAATAAAATGTTTTAGTTTGGAAAGATACATTTTTTTGAATTTTTAAGAGGAGTTCTAATAATATAGTCGAAACTGTTTATGATCTGGAAATAAAACGGAATCTGGAAAGTTAGCACTTCAACAACCCATAAGTCGCTTATTAGACCACTTAAAAATATCAGTTGCCACTTTTTCTCACTCTTATAATGATCTTAACAATTAAATTGAAAAAGATTATCAAATTGAAATGATAAAAATGTGTACCTAACAGCCTTTTATGTTGATGGGAGATGAGTGGACCTACAGCTTTAGATGGGTTCCGAACCATGCACCGCGGACAGTGACTCATGAAGTGGTCACCCTTCCAACGGGAATAGCAGGCGCACGGAGCTTAACTTATGTTATCGATAGCTTATCAGCGTGACCACGTTTCCAATTGGTTCTTCATATTTATCAATAGAACACTAGTTTCTAAAGTTCTTAGAGTATAGTTTTTACTTTCCTTACCCTATTACCATAGGTAAGGAAAGTATTGCTTTCCGAAAAAAATTAAGGTACCCCAATTTCTTAATTTCTATACGTTTCAAGGTCCCCTGAGTCTAAAAAAGTGGTTTTTGGGTATTGGTCTGTATGTGTGTGTGTGTGTATGAGTGTATGTGCGTCTGTGTACACGATATCTCATCTCCCAGTCAACGGAATGACTTGAAATTTGGAACGTAAAGTCCTTACACTATAAGGATCCGACACGAACAATTTCGATCAAATGCAATCCAAGATGGCGGCTAAAATGTTGTCAAAAACAAGGGTTTTCGCGATTTTCTCGAAAACGGCTCCAACGATTCTGATCAAATTCATACCTGATAATAGTCATTAATAATCTCTATCAACTGCAACAAGTCTCATATCTGTAAAAATTTCAGGAGCTCCGCCTCATCTATGCAAAGTTTGATTTTAGATTCTCAATTATCAGCCTTCATATACAATTTAAACAAAAAATTTCAACTGGAAAATATTGAGCATGAAAATCTCTGCAATTATTGTCCAGTAACATTTCCACCTAAAATTGAAAATAAGCTTGAAATTCGAGAAAATGTGATTATTAAATTGCAACTGTTGGTTCTATTAAATCTTTCACTATGAAGAGATAGCAGAACTCGTGAGTTTCCAGCGTCATTAACCTATCACCAGCTGTCTCATATCATTGAATATTAGACTTGAGATGCGCGAGAACACTAGCTTCAGGTGATCAATTTTCATAACGGCAAGGAAAGTTGTGTGAGTGCGCCACACCATATTTTTTTGTATTTATAATAAGTACTAATAGGGACATGGATGGAGCTTAAAGTTAAACTTTTTTTTTGACAGACAAAATATATTTATTTAAAAAAATGCAATTTACAAAGCAAAAATCGTATGTACTCATTATCAATATGAAACAACAACAAAGAATAAAACAACCTCATATATGAATACACTAAGCCAAATAAATCTTTAGAAAATGGTCTGCATGGGCAAAAAATGCCTGTGCGCAAATCAGAGTTGCATATTACAAGATTTACAGAGAGAATGGAAACACTAGTATGTGACTTGACCCAGCAATTGCTACCATCTAGTGGTAGAATTTGAAACTACTCCCCGATTAACTGTTGTCCAATCAGGGCGGTAGAGTGGGCGGTGCTTCAAAATGATAACCAATTAGGAGCGAGTAGTGTAGTGGGAGCTTGAAAGCGTGGTAACGATCGGGATTTATTTCGTGATTTTGTTATTTTTAGTAATAATTGCGATTTTGAATTTAGTTCGTTTTTGCAAAAATGGAGTGAGAATTGCGTGATAAGAGGTGAGATATTTTGAGAGAGAAAGCTTGAGAGAGAGAGAGAGGGAGAATCAAGAGAATCATGGTGCGTAGGGGAGGAGATATTTTGAGAGGAAAATGATAGTGGGAGAGAAAGCTTGAGAGAGAGAGAGCGTGTAGGAGGGAGAGAGAGAAAGAGAAAGGGTAGACCGACATCAGTTTTCAGTATTATATTAATAATAAAATCAATAAGTACTTCATAGAGTGGGTTTGAAAAGTTCTCCCTACCCACCGTTTTTCAGGGGTGGTTTTTGCAATCCCTCGCGAGAAGAGGAGGAGGAGGATGAGGTGGAGGATGAGGTGGAGGAGGAGGAGGAGGAGGAGGAGGAGAAGGAGATGAATGAGGAGGTGGAAGAGACGGTGCAGGAGGAGGAGTAGGAGAAGATGGAGGATGCGGAGTAGGAAGAAGAGGAGGAGGAGGAGTAGGAGGAGGAGGAGGAGGAGGAGGAGGAGGAGAAGGAGGAAGAGGAGAAGTGGCTTTTTACAATCATTATTATGTATGTGGGATTTTCCCCTATCTCTATTTTTCTGCTTATGATATACATGTGCTTTAACCAAACCTTATTATCAGCTTAGCTTGGATGATCAATACTGAATATCGTTTGAAATTTAAGTTGGGGGAATTCGATAAAAAAAGGGAAAAAGTATTTTAGTATATGATAATCTATAATATAATAAAGGAAAGAACTGGCTTATACACGTAGTGGATAGGAAATTCACGAATGACACATCATCACGTCTCAACTACTCAACTCATTAACTTGACATTTTGCATAAAGATTCTTAATAATTTACCGAGGATGGTTATAGGGCTATTCCAAATTCTTCAAGATTTCATTACGTCAAGTTTTCAGTTTGTCAAGTTTTAAAATAGACCCTTGCGTAGCACGCGTTTCCTGCAAGTTCATAATAAAATTAATGATCTAAAACATAGAAATATTCTCGTTCTACTAAAGAAGGCGACGGAGAGATGAAATTGGAAACAATGATTATACTATAATATCAAATAACAAATCTATATTATAATAAAGGAAAGAACTGTCTTATACACGTAGGTGATAGGAAATAAACAAATGACGCATCATCACGTCTCAACTACACAACTGATCAACTTGACATTTTGCATATAGATTCTTAATTTGTTGAGGACTAGCCGTCAGGCTCGCTTCGCTCGCCATATCCGTTTAGCCAGGGGGCTCCGCCCCCTGGACCCCCGACTGGATCGTCCAGGAATGAGATCAGCAGGCTCGCTTCGCTCACCTGCATTTTTCATTTGAGCATTTTTATCATATGTTAGGACAATCCAGTCGGGGGTCCAGACTAAACGTCTGGCTAAACGGATATGGCGAGCGAGCCTGACGGCTAGTAATATAATATTCCCAGGATTGAAGTAGCAGTGACCAATCAATTTTTCCGCGATAAATGCATTTAAATCTTCAACTTGGTGCCAACCTAACAAAGTCAACTCAACTTAATGCCAACCTGACAAAATTATTAATTTAGTTGCCAGTTAACAACTGTTTCGAAGAGGTACTCTATCTAGATTATAGTTCTATAGTAACATATGATATGGAAATTTCAATTATAATTAAGAGATTGGGGGAAGAAGAATATACATGCTAAAAGACGAACTTTAAACCCTTAAAAACAACCCTTAGAGTTAAAATATTGCCAAAAGATTTCTTAGTGCGCCTCTAAAGGGCCAACTGAACATACCTACCAAATTTGAACGTTTTTGGTCCGGTAGATTTTTAGTTCTGCGAGTGAGTGAGTCAGTCAGTGAGTGAGTTAGTGCCATTTTGCTTTTATATATATAGATGGTTATAGGCCTATTTCAAACTCTTCAATATTTCAGTAGATCAAGTTTTCAGTTTGTCAAGTAGTTGATAAAATTCAATGTAAAATAGGCTTGAACACAAAGTTTCACAGTTTTGAATCCTGTTAAGTTCTTTAACCATATGTTCCAATAGGCTGTGGTAGAACATAGGGAAGAATTTCTTGAATACTGTTTAATTAAGATTATTGAGTTCGAAAATTGGTTAGGATATGGTGATAGTTGATGATATTAGTTGTAAAATTGGTTTGAAACAAAAATAGATTGATTTGAAACAAAAATAGATTGATTTGAAACAAAAATAGATTGATTTGAAACGTAGGGAAGTATTTCATGGAACTTTTAAGGACTTAATTTCGAAAATTGGTTGAGCAACTAATGATAAAGTATAGTTATACTCTTACGAAGAGAAATCGTAATATTTTTTAAAATGTATGAATTCAGGGTTATTTTCTTGTATCTATGAAATACAATTAAAGTACTCTTTAGAATTAATTGACCGAGCGAAGTGAGGTCTAAGATTCAAGTCGACGGTTTGGCATTTCTCTGTTTAATGTTTAAATGTTTGAATGTTTGAATGTTTGAATGTTTGAATGTTTGAATGTTTGAATGTTTGAATGTTTGAATGTTTGAATGTTTGAATGTTTGAATGTTTGAATGTTTGAATGTTTGAATGTTTGAATGTTCGAATGTTTGAATGTTTGGATGTTTGAATGTTTGAATGTTTAAATGTTTGAATGTTTGATGTTTAAATGTTTATATGTTTATATGTTGCGCATTCACGGCGAAACGCGGTAATAGATTTTCATGAAATTTGACAGGTATGTTCCTTTTTTCAATTGCGCGTCAACGTATATACAAGGTTTTTGGAAATTTTGCATTTCAAGGATAATATGAAAGGAAAAAGGAGCCTCCTTCATACGCCAATATTAGAGTAAAAATCAGACTATAGAATTATTCATTATAAATCAGCTGACAAGTGATTACACAGATGTGTGGAGAAGCCAGTCTATTGCTGTATTTCCATAAGGTCTATTGTTTCAATCAGGTACTTGTGGATGAGAATACTGCGTGAGGTCTACTGTTCACAGAACTACTAGTAAAATAATAAAACAGGAATACAAATTGTACCTACTAGCTTCGGTGATCACACCTTCGTCAGGGTATAAAAATAAATTTGTTAGAATTTCATAGAAATATGCTTGGAGTATGCAAAAACAGTTCTATATGAATATAGTGTTGATGTTATCTACAGCGTAGTGCTCCTCTATTGGCTGAGAGATTTCGACCAATGAGAAGGATTTGAAAGGTGTGAGGGGAGTTGCTGCAATGCTATTGGCCAACTGTGTTGGGCAACGATTTGGCTACCATGCGGAGGTAGAATACTATCGATCAATTCTATCTCAAATATCCTTGAAGAAAATATATATTATCATGAATGAATTATAAATTCTTATAATCGATAAATATGGGGAAGTTAATTATAATCCCACAAAGCCTACAAACAATTTAACAACAGTGCGGAGTTTGAAACGGGATAGAGCTATCTGCTTTGTGGAATGATATACAAGGATAGCAACACCAAAGCAAATCGAATACTGCCATTATAAAGTGGACCTCACTATAGAACAATAACAACCACAATATGATACAGTATCATCTCAACTTGATACACAACATCATTATTTGATACAGCACAGGACAGCGCCATCTGCTTTGTGGAATGATATACAAGGATAGCAACACCAATGTTAATCGAATACTGCCATTTTAACGTGGACATCACTGTAGAACAAGAACAACCACAATATGATACAGTATCATCTGAACTTGATACACAACATCATAATTTGATACAGCACAGGATAGCGCCATCTGTTTTGTTGTATGATAGACAAGGATAGCAACACCAATGCTAATCAACTACTGCCATTATAACGTGGACATAACTGTAGAACAATAATAACCACAATATGATACAGTATCATCTCAACTTGATACACAACATCATATTTTGATACAGCACGGATGCTTGATAGATAACACCATATAATATGATACAAAACAGGATAGAGCTATCTGCTTTGTGGAATGATAGGCAAGGATAGCAACACCAATGTTAATCAAATACTGCTATTATAACGTGGACCTCACTATAGAACAAGATCAACCACAACATGATACAGTATCATCTCAACTTGTTACACAACACCATATAATTTGATACAAAACAGGATAGAGCTATCTGCTTTGTGGAATGATAGACAAGTATAGCAACACCAATATTAATCAGGTGCTGACTTTATAACCTGAATCTCACTATAGGAAATTTTTATTTTTTTATTTTATTTATTTATTAAAAACACACATAACAAGACAAAACAAAATTACAAAGAATTTGAAACAAATTTGAAATAATTGCTGATATCGATTTAGGGTTGTTTCATCAACAGATACGTCAAAATTTTTAGCAAAAATGTATCACATTGCTTCCTAAAATTTCTCAAAATTCTTAGAAGCCTGTCATCTCCACAAACGTGAGCAATTATAACAACGGGGTCTTTTCCGGCAAGTGAAGTTTATAGTAAGGTGCACGTGGCAGTATTTGATTAGCATTGGTGTTGCTATCCTTGTCTATCATTCCACAAAGCAGAAAGCTCTATCCCGTTTTGTATCAAGTTATGATGTTGTGTATCAAATTGATACTGTATCATGTAGTAGTTGTTCTTGTTCTATAGTGAGGTCCACGTATTTGATTAACATTTGTGTTGCTATCATTCCACAAAGCAGATAGCTCAATCCGGTTTTGTACAAAATTATAGTGTTGTGTATCAAGTTGAGATGATACTGTATCATGTTGTGGTTTTCTTGTTCTATAATGAGGTCCACGTTATAATGGCAGTATCTGATTAACATTGGTGTTGCTATCCTTGTCTATCATTCCACAAAGCAGATAGCTCTATCCTGTCTTGTATCAAATTATGATGTTGTGTATCAAGTTGACATGATACTGTATCATATTGTTTTGATACTGTATCATGTTGTGGTTGTTCTTGTTCTATAGTGAGGTCCACGTTATAATGGCAGTATTTGATTAACATTGGTGTTGCTATCCTTGTCTATCATTCAACAAAGTAAATAGCTCTATCATCTTCTAGATCCGAAACGTTTCTAGATCTATCAGCTATCCTCTATAGAAGGCAGTGGCAAGGCAGAGAGTCGGCTACGCTGTTCTCCTATCTTCCTCCACTGTCATGTAGAGCTCACTATACCAAATTTTTAGAAATGTTGATTGTTCAAACGCTTCTTCCAGCTGTTTCATTGAAATCCAATTTTTCTTCTGCCTGCATTTCTTTTTCTTCATGTCTTTAATTATTTATTCTTTTCTACGAAGAAGCACAGATCGAGAGAGAAAAACTAAGAATATCTTGTACTATTCCTCTCCCAAATTTAGGTGTAACATTAAAAGTCCCAAATGAGGTTATGTCTTCTAGATTGCTACAAAATTTTCAGTCCAAAATATTTTTGCAAACTGTTCTTTTGAATTTAGATGTTCCAAATACCAGAATAATAATAATTCATAACACTCAGTTATTTTTACTTTCCTTGCCCTATTACCATAGGTAAGGAAAGTATTGCTTTCCGAAAAAAATCTGGTGTGGTACACTCACACAACTTTCCTTGCTCATATTTGAAACTACGATCAAACTTCTGTATATGTGTATATATAATTATTGTTTTCAGAGTACTTTTTCCTTAATGTAAATTGTGAAATTCGATTTTTTTTTTAGTCTTAATTTTTTCAAAGTCGTCAAAACAGCTGTTCTACAGATGAAATATCTCGACTATGTGTTCTTTTTATGAACTGCGCTACCTACCTACCTCATGCACGAGAAGGAGGTTACTAAGTCCATTTCTCAAGGATGGGATGGACCCCCCATTAGTTTCCCAGAGAAGAGAATCATGCCAGTTGATAGGGCTGAAAAAAAGCTATTCATTTAATAGATTTGAAGAAAATCGTTAGAGCCGTTTTCGAGAAAACCGTGAAAAACATGGTTTTTTAGTGATTATCCGCCATTTTTCTCAATAATATTACGGAGCTCCTGCAATTCGCTCAGAAATGAGATCATGTCAGTTGATAGGGCTTATAAATAGCTATCCATGGTATAAATTTGAAGAGAATCGTTAGAGCCGTTTTCGAGAAAACCGTGAAAAACATGGTTTTTTAGTGATTATCCGCCATTTCTCTCAAAAATATTACGGAGCTCCTGCAATTCTCTCAGAAATGAGACTCATGTCAGTTGATAGGGCTTATAAATAGCTATCCATGGTATAAATTTGAAGAAAATCGTTAGAGCCGTTTTCGAGAAAACCGTGAAAAACATGGTTATTTTGTAATTATCTGCCATTTTTTCCGCCATTTTGGACTGAATTTTATTTAATTTCTTGTTGTCGGATCCTCGTCGTATAAGGACCTTAAGTTTAAAATTTCAAGTCAATCGGTTAATTAGGAATGGAGCTATCGTGTTCACAGACATACACACATACACACACACATACACACACACACACACACACACATACACACACACACACACACACACACACACACACACACACACACACACATACACACACACATACCAATACCCAAAAACCATGTTTTTGGACTCAGGGGACCTTGAAACGTATAGAAAACTTGAAATAAGGGTACCTTAATTTTTTTGGAAAGCAATACTTTCCTTACCTATGGTAATAGGGCAAGGAAAGTAAAAATGAAGGTACCCCAATTTCTAAATTTCTATACGTTTCAAGGTCCCCTGAGTCCAAAAAAGTGGATTTTGGGTATTGGTCTGTATGTGTGTGTGTGTATGAGTGTATGTGCGTCTGTGTACACGATATCTCATCTCCCAATTAACGGAATGACTTGAAATTTGGAACTTAAGGTCCTTACAATATAAGGATCCGACACGAACAATTTCGATCTAATGCAATTCAATATGGCGGATAAAATGGTGAAAATGTTGTCAAAAACAGGGTTTTTCGCGATTTTCTCGGAAACGGCTTCAACGATTTTGATTAAATTTATACCTAAAATAGTCATTGATAAGCTTTATCAGCTTCCACAAGTCCCATATATGTAAAAATTTCAGGAGCTCCGCCCCATCTATGCAAAGTTTGATTTTAGATTCCCAATTATCAGGCTTTAGATACTATTTAAACAAAAAAATTCGAGTGAAAAAGATTGAGCATGAGAATCTCTTCAATTAATGTTCAGTAACATTTTCACCTAAAATTGAAACTAAGTTCGAAATTCAAGAAAATGTTTTTATTTCAATAATAAACTGTTGGCAACTGTTGATTGATTCTATTAAATCATTCACTTCGAAGAGATAACAAACTCCGTGTGTCTCCAACCTTATTGTACCGTCACGAGATTGCTCAGATCTTTGAATAGTAGACTTGAGATGCGCGGGAACACTAGCGTCAGGTATAAATTTTCATAACGGCAAGGAAAGTTGTGTGAGGGCGCCACACCAGATTTTTAAAATAGAGAATATTTACTTAGAGGAATTTTTAAACACGAACCGAAAAACAAACTTACTACTAAAAGTTAATTAGAGTTTAAATCTCTCTCTCGTTCTTCTTCTGCCTCCATGTTTTTCATCTTCTTGTTGCTTTTTCCCTACATCAGTCTGTTCATCTTACAATATTTAATTAGAAATTTATGAAAGGTATCAGATTTTTATTGGAAATTGAGCAGAGAGAAGTAAGAAAGGACACTCTATTATTAGCAGCGTTATATCCGGCTGTGGTTTTAGCCACTCTACCTTATCGGGTGAAAGTACTCGTGGAAAATCTGCAAATTCTTGGAAAAGCCTTGAGTCAATTTTCCGGGTAGCCTGCCGGGTTTCCATGCCAACAGGTGTCTTCCTACACCTCTCTTCTCCTTTTTCTCTTTCTGTTACACCTCCTTTTTTGTCTTCTCCTTCTTCTCCTCCTCAATATCTTCCTCGTCTCCTCCTCATCCTCCTCCTCCTTCTCCTCCTCCTCTAACTCATCCACCTTCTCTTTCTCCTATTCCTCCACCTCATCCTCCTCCTCCTCCTCCTCCTCCTCCTCCTCCTCCTCCTCCTCCTCCTCCTCCTCCTCTTTCCCCTATCTCTATATATAAAAGCGAAATGGCACTCACTCACTGACTGACTCACTCACTCGCAGAACTAAAAATCTATCGGACCAAAAACGTGCAAATTTGGTAGGTATGTTCAGTTGGCCCTTTAGAGGCGCACTAAGAACGGATTTGAAAAAAAATCCAAAGATACGCCCAAAATCTGCGTTTTTCCAGCGTTTTTTTATCGTTTTCTCAGCTTTATCGAGAACAAATGAACAGAAAATGTTCAAATCCACTACAGAAGCTCAGCTTGGGTGTAATAATGTTGTGTTAGAAGGAATTGAAATAACGCCAAAGATACACCCAAAATTAGTGTTTCTTATTTGCGTTCTCTCAGTTTTTTCATCAAGTAATAGACAGAAAATTTTCAAATATGGTACAGAGGTTTAGCTATAGTTCAAAAATTTTATGATGAGGTGACTTTAATATTTCATCAAAGATACGCCCAAAATTAGCGTTTTTCCAACGTTTTTCTCAGCTTTTCTGCGTTCTCCCAGTACTTTGACTTTCTGATGGAATGAAGCATGCTCAAATGAAAAATGCAGGCGAGCGAAGCGAGCCCGCTAATCTCATTTTTTGACGATCCAGTTGGGGGTCCAGGGGGCTGAGCCTCCTGGCTAGACGGATACGGCGAGCGAAGCCAGCCTGACAGCTAGTTCTTCATATAGTCACCCTTTTCTTTCTCCTCCCTCTCCTCCTCGTCTTTATTCACTTCCTTCTTCTTCTCCTCCTCCTTTCACTCTTCCTCCTCCCCTTATCATCCTACTCGCCCTTCTCCTCCTACTCTTACTTCTCTTCCTCCTCATCCAACTTCTCCTTCTCCTCTTTCTTCTTCTTCATCTCTTATTCATCCTTCTTCTCATGACCCTTTCTCTCCTCTTCTTCCTCGTCTCACTCATCCTCTCTCCCCTACTCTTTCTCCTTGGTAGAGAGTTAGTGGGAAGGATATTTTGAATATTGTTTCCGAAGAATGGACATTGATATGTCCAAAGCTCCGCCAATTTATGTAGATGCATAACAATATAATTATCTATAGTTATTATATTACAAATTGCTTTTTCACATCATATACAGTTCAATAATTATTTTCTTAGTCTATATCATGTAAATTCATCTATAATTTTGCTGTATTGTAAGCTATAGTATATAAGTGTATAAGCCAGTATATATTGTAATCTACATAAATAAAGTACTCAATCAATCAATCAATCAATCCTTCTTCTCCTCATCTTCCTCCTCCATCTACTCCTCCATTTACTCCTCCTCCATCTACTCCTCCTCCTCCTCAACCTCCTCATCATCCAACAAACGTGGGAAATGTGTGTTATTAGAGAGACAGCCATCTTCATCCTTCTCAACAAGCATTAACAACTTTATTTTCGACTCTGTGTTTCCCTGTTGTAAAAGATTAGGAATTATATTTCATCTCCTTTAGATACCTTGTTTGCTTCCTATATCTCTTCTTCTTATATAATCCTACTTCTTTTTCTTCTTCATTCTTATTCGACTTGTTGTTTAACTTGTTGCTCCGTTGTTCTTCTCCTCCTTCTCCTCCTCCTGAATCTCTTCCTCGTCTCCTCCTCCTCCTCCTCCTCCTCCTCCTCCTGATTGTCTTCCTCGTCTCCTCCTCCTCCTCCTACTCATCCACCTTCTCTTTCACCTACTCCTCCTCCTCCTCATTCCTTATTGATCATATGAAAATTCACAATACAGTATCCATTCAGATGAGATCAATATCAACCCTTATATCTTCTTGGAAAAGCCTTCAGTTTAATGCCGGGAAAGCGGAAAACCCTTCAATTCTCCCCTAATTTCAGCAGAAGCGGAAAAACGCCCCGATTCTACGAATACAACATGATATTGCATCTCATCCTAAATTTAATCCGAGTTTTCCTTGTTGGTTGATTGTTGTGATTTCTGTTGTTTTTGCTTTCTCTTTCACACTCACTGACTCACTCCCTCTCTCTTTGTCTGTCACTCACTCTCTGAATCTCACTTGAATCTCCACAAAATACTATTGTTTTTGGATGAAATTCTCTCCATGGAGATCTCAGTTGATAAAGAGTCAATATAATAACAATATATCGGGGCACCGAGCTTCGCTCGTTATTTATTTATTGACTTTTGATAAACCGAACACAATTCTTTAAAATAATTGGGGAAGTACTAACAGCACAGCCCAAAACTGTTTCTTTCCCGAATTTTGATTTATACACTATAAATAGTCCAGAATGTAAGATCATAGAGAAACAATAGTGTAAGTATATATCCCATGGTATAGGGCGTTTATGTCGCAACTTTTACTGTTATCTCAAGCCGATAGTCCACGTAGCTCTTTCCCTTGAAGCTGTGTGACACTGGTGGTCACTCATATTGTGCCGTTCATACACTCTCACCCCAACAAAACAGTAAAAAATCGACAATAATCAACAGTAATCGGCTTGAGATAACAGTAAAAGTTACGACATAAACTCCCTATACCATGGCATATCTACTTACGCTATTGTTTCTCTATGGTAAGATCTTGCCAATCGTACCCCTTGTACAGTAGTTTGATCAGAGAGTGGCTATTCGGTCTTCTTCCGGAGGCAGTCGGAGATATGTTTTTTGTTGTTCAGTGAGAGATCACATTTCTCAAATTCTAAAAGTTATTTTAATTACTATTTTTTCTGTTGTTAGCCTCCATCTTATTCTTTATTTGTTTTGTGACTTTTTTTTTGTTTCTCAATGCCTTGTTTTTCATTTCCTAGTTATAATTACTGGATACATTACGTAAGGAATTCGATAAACAAATTGATTTTTTTTACTATAAGAGAGTTTCTAGGGTCTGCAGCAACTCCTTCATGCGTACAGGGAAGCTTCCCTTGCATCAGAGTATTTATTGTCAAGAGAATTAAATGTATATAATATTCATAATTGTACTATTTATTATTATTAGTTTATGCTCTAGATGATTGAGTATTATTTTGTATGCTTTGTTTTTGGCAATAAAGTTTATTAAAAAAATGGAGGTTATGTTCCATACACTTGAATTCAGGTTCAATTTTCAGTTCAAATATTTGAAAGTGAAAAAATTATAATTTAGATTGTATACAAACCAAATTGAATAAAAAAAATAACACTCACTAATCACTTGAAATTGACAAATAATGATCAACTTTGAAAATTATGATATACACTAGTTTAGGAGGATTATCATGTCATGTCAACAAATCAGATTATGTTGATCAAATCGATTAAAAATTGTCTAGCTGGATAAAATTTGTCGCTGATTGATTATGATTACACAGCTGGAAATAATTCTGTCTCTCTCCCACGCAGGCACACGCATCTTCTGTTATCGAGAGACGACGAAATTATCATCTGTTTTTCAAGGATGAATGTTATTATCCTTTTAATGTAGTTCAGCGAGTTTTCCAAAGAATGAGACCTAGTGCAATCGAATCTTTATATCATAAACCTACTATGTTCCAAACTTCGTGAAAATCGTTGGAGCAGTTTTCGAGATCCGTAAAACATAAATAACCAGATGATATAAAAATATATACAGATATACAGAAATTGCTCGCTTAAATAATAGGATAATTAATTATTGATTATTTCAAACGAAAATGAACTGTTTACATTAATAACCTGTATCAGCTACCGTCTATAGAAGGCATTGACCAGATATAAAAATAGCCAGATATGAAAATAACCAAATATATACAGAAATTGCTCACTTAATATAATAGGATATTAATGAATAAAGTCCATCTATTTAT